>NW_027182500.1:900000-1183188 GCF_040938575.1 Ambystoma mexicanum
ATATCCAACTCCTTCCCATTCCAACCTGAGACCCTTCCTGTAGCATGAGAAGGGAGATCCAACTCCTTCCCATTCCAATCCTGAGACCCTTCCTATACCATGAGATGTGATATCTCAATGCTTCTAATACCAAACCTGGGACCCGTCCTATAACATGAGATATGTCCTATAACATGAGATATGATATCCAAATCCTTCCCCTTCCAAACCTGAGACCCTTCCTTTAGCATGAGATGTGATATCCAAATCCTTCCCATTCCAATACTGAAACCCTTCCTGTAGCATGAGATGTCATATCTCAATGTTTCTAATAGAAAACCTGAGACCCTTCCTATAGCAAGCTATGTGATATCCAAATCCTTCCCATTTCAATCTTGAGACCCTTCCTATAACATGAGATGTGATATCCAACTCCTACCCATTCCAACCTGAGACCCTTCCTATAGCATGAGAAGGGATATCCAATTCCTTCCCAATCCAATCCTTAGACCCTTCCGATAGCAGAGATGTGATATCTCAATGCTTATACCAAACCTGAGACCCTTCCTTTAGCATGAGATGTGATATCCAAATGCTTCACATTCCAATCCTGAGACCCTTCCTATAGCATGAGATGTGATATCTCAATGCTTCTAATACAAAACCTGAGATCCTTCCTATAACATGAGATGTGATATCCAAGTCCTTCCCATTCCAATCCTGAGACCCTTCCTATAACATGAGATGTGATATCCAACTCCTTCTACTCCAACCTGAGACCCTTCCTATAGCATGAGATGGGATATCCAACTCCTTCCAAATCCAATCCTGATACCCTTCCAATAGCATGAGATGTGATATCCCAATGCTTCTACAAAACCTGAGACCCATACCATGGCATGAGATGTGATATCAAACTCCCGTCCTATACCATGAGACTTGATATCTCAATGCTTCTAATACCAAACCTGAGACCGGTCCAATAACATGAGACTTGATATCCAAATCCTTCCCCTTCCAAACCTTAGACCCTTCCTTTATCATGAGATGTGATATCCAAGTCCTTCCCATTCCATTCCTGAGACCCTTAATATAGCATGAGATGTGATATCTCAATGCTTCTAATACCAAACCTGAGACCCTTCCTATAACATGAGATGTGATATCCAAATCCTTCCCATTCCAATCCTGAGACCCTTCCGATAGCAGAGATGTGATATCTCAATGCTTATACCAAACCTGAGACCCTTCCGATAGCATGAGATGTGATATCTCAATGCTTCTAATACCAAACCTCAGATCCTTCCAATAACATGAGATGTGATGTCCAAATCCTTCCCCTTCCAAACCTTAGACCCTCCCTTTAGCATGAGATGTGATATCCAACTCCTTCCCATTCCAATCCTGAGACCCTTCTGATGGCATGAGATGTCATATCTCAATGCCTCTAATACCAAACCTGAGATCCTACCTCTAACATGAGATGTGATATCAAACTCCTTCCCATTCCAAACCTGAGACCCTTCAGATAGCATGAGATGTGATATTTCAATGCTTCTAAAACCAAACATGAGAACCATCCTATAACATGAGATGTGAAATCCAAATCATTCCCATTCCAAACCTGAGACCCTTCCTATAGCATGAGATGTTATAATTTAATGCTTCTAAAACCAAACCTGAGAACCATCCTATAACATGTGAAATCCAAATCCTTCCCTTTCCAAACCTGAGACCCTTCCGATAGCATGAGATGTGATATCTCAATGCTTCTAAAACCAAACATGAGAACCATCCTATAACATGAGATGTGAAATCCAAATCCTTCCCTTTCCAAACCTGAGACCCTTCCTATAGCTTGAGATGAAATATCAAACTCCTTCCCATTCCAATCCTGAGATAGCTTGAGATGTGATATCCAACTCCATCCCATTCCAATCCTGAGACCCTTCCGATAGCATGAGATGTGATAGCTCAATGCTTCTAATATCAAAACTGAGACCCTCCCTATAGTATGAGATGTGAATTCTAAGTCCTTACCATTCCTATCCTGAGACCCTTCAGATAGCAGAGATGTGATATCTCAATGCTTATACCAAACCTGATGACCCTTCCTATGGCATTAGATGTGATATCCAACTCCTTCCCATTCCAATCCTGAGTTCCTTCCTATAGCATGAGATGTGATATCTCAATGCTTCTATCAAACCTGATACCCTTCCTTTAGCATGAGAGGTGATATTCAACTCCTGCCCATTCCAATCCTGAGACTCCTCCTATAGCATGAGATGTGATATCTCAATGCTTCTAATACCAGACCTGGGACCGGTCCTATAACATGAGATATGATATCCAAATCCTTCCCCTTCCAAACCTGAGACCCTTCCTATAGCAAGAGATGTGATATCCAATTCCTTCCCATTCCAATCCTGAGACCCTTCCTATAACGAGATGTGATATCCAACTCCTTCCCATTCCAACCTGAGACCCTTCCTGTAGCATGAGAAGGGAGATCCAACTCCTTCCCATTCCAATCCTGAGACCCTTCCTATACCATGAGATGTGATATCTCAATGCTTCTAATACCAAACCTGGGACCCGTCCTATAACATGAGATATGTCCTATAACATGAGATATGATATCCAAATCCTTCCCCTTCCAAACCTGACACCCTTCCTTTAGCATGAGATGTGATATCCAAATCCTTCCCATTCCAATACTGAAACCCTTCCTATAGCATGAGATGTCATATCTCAATGTTTCTAATAGAAAACCTGAGACCCTTCCTGTAGCAAGAGATGTGATATCCAAATCCTTCCCATTTCAATCTTGAGACCCTTCCTATAACATGAGATGTGATATCCAACTCCTACCCATTCCAACCTGAGACCCTTCCTATAGCATGAGAAGGGATATCCAATTCCTTCCCAATCCAATCCTTAGACCCTTCCGATAGCAGAGATGTGATATCTCAATGCTTATACCAAACCTGAGACCCTTCCTTTAGCATGAGATGTGATATCCAAATGCTTCACATTCCAATCCTGAGACCCTTCCTATAGCATGAGATGTGATATCTCAATGCTTCTAATACAAAACCTGAGATCCTTCCTATAACATGAGATGTGATATCCAAGTCCTTCCCATTCCAATCCTGAGACCCTTCCTATAACATGAGATGTGATATCCAACTCCTTCTACTCCAACCTGAGACCCTTCCTATAGCATGAGATGGGATATCCAACTCCTTCCAAATCCAATCCTGATACCCTTCCAATAGCATGAGATGTGATATCCCAATGCTTCTACAAAACCTGAGACCCATACCATGGCATGAGATGTGATATCAAACTCCCGTCCTATACGATGAGACTTGATATCTCAATGCTTCTAATACCAAACCTGAGACCGGTCCAATAACATGAGATGTGATATCCAAATCCTTCCCCTTCCAAACCTTAGACCCTTCCTTTATCATGAGATGTGATATCCAAGTCCTTCCCATTCCATTCCTGAGACCCTTAATATAGCATGAGATGTGATATCTCAATGCTTCTAATACCAAACCTGAGACCCTTCCTATAACATGAGATGTGATATCCAAATCCTTCCCATTCCAATCCTGAGACCCTTCCGATAGCAGAGATGTGATATCTCAATGCTTATACCAAACCTGAGACCCTTCCGATAGCATGAGATGTGATATCTCAATGCTTCTAATACCAAACCTCAGATCCTTCCAATAACATGAGATGTGATGTCCAAATCCTTCCCCTTCCAAACCTTAGACCCTCTCTTTAGCATGAGATGTGATATCCAACTCCTTCCCATTCCAATCCTGAGACCCTTCTGATGGCATGAGATGTCATATCTCAATGCCTCTAATACCAAACCTGAGATCCTACCTCTAACATGAGATGTGATATCAAACTCCTTCCCATTCCAAACCTGAGACCCTTCAGATAGCATGAGATGTGATATTTCAATGCTTCTAAAACCAAACATGAGAACCATCCTATAACATGAGATGTGAAATCCAAATCATTCCCATTCCAAACATGAGGCCCTTCCTATAGCTTGAGATGTGATATCAAACTCCTTCCCATTCAATGTGATATCCAACTCCTTCCCATTCCAATCCTGGGACCCTTCCTATACCATGAGATGTGATAGTTCAATGCTTCTAATACCAAACCTGAGACCCGTCCTAAAACATGAGATGTGAGATCCAAATCCTTCCCCTTCCAGACCTGAGACCTTTCCTTTAGCATGAGATGTGATAACCAACTCCTTCCCATTCCAAACCTGAGACCCTTCCCATAGCATGAGATGTGATATCTCAATGCTTCTAAAACCAAACATGAGAACCATCCTATAACATGAGATGTGAAATCCAAATCCTTCCCTTTCCAAACCTGAGACCCTTCCTATAGCTTGAGATGAAATATCAAACTCCTTCCCATTCCAATCCTGAGATAGCTTGAGATGTGAGATCCAAATCCTTCCCCTTCCAAACCTGAGACCCTTCCTATAGCTTGATATGTGATATCAAACTCCTTCCCATTACAATCCTGAGATAGCTTGAGATGTGATATCCAACTCCATCCCATTCCAATCCTGAGACCCTTCCGATAGCATGAGATGTGATAGCTCAATGCTTCTAATATCAAAACTGAGACCCTCCCTATAGTATGAGATGTGAAATCTACGTCCTTCCCATTCCTATCCTGAGACCCTTCCGATAGCAGAGATGTGATATCTCAATGCTTATACCGAACCTGATGACCCTTCCTTTAGCATGAGATGTGATATTCAACTCCTTCCCATTCCAAACCTGAGACCCTTCCTATAACATGAGACGTGATATCCAACTCCTTCCCATTCCAAACCTGAGACCTTTCCTTTAGCATATGTGATATCCAACTCCTTCCAATTCCAATACTGAGACCCTTCCAATAGCATATGTGATATCTCAATGCTTCTAATATCAAAACTGAGACCCTCCCTATAACATGAGATGTGATATCCAACTCCTTCCCATTCCAATACTGAGACCCTTCCAATAGCATATGTGATATCTCAATGCTTCTAATATGAAAACTGAGACCCTCCCTATAACATGAATTGTGATATCCAAATCCTTCCCATTCCAATCCTGAGACCCTTCCGATAGCAGAGATGTGATATCTCAATGCTTATACCAAACCTAAGACCCTTCCGATAGCATGAGATGTGATATCTCAATGCTTCTAATACCAAACCTGAGATCCTTCCAATAACATGAGATATGATGTCCAAATCCCTCCCCTTCCAAACCTTAGACCATCCCTTTAGCATGAGATTTGATATCCAACACCTTCCCATTCCAATCCTGAGACCCTTCTGATAGCATGAGATGTGATATCTCAATGCCTCTAATACCAAACCTGAGATCCTACCTCTAACATGAAATGTGATATCCATCTCCTTCCCTTTCCAAACCTGAGACCCTGCCTATAGCATGAGATGTGATATCCAAGTCCTTCCCATTCCAATCCTGAGACCCTTCCTATAGCATGTGATGTGATATCTCAATGCTTATACCAAACCTGAGACCCTTCCTATGGCATGAGATGTCATATACAACTCCTTCCCATTCCAACCCTGAGACCCTTCCTATAGCATGAGATGTGATATCTCAATGCTTATACCAAACCTGAGACCCTTCCTATAGCATGAGATGTGATATCCAACTTCTTCCCATTCCAATCCTGAGACCCTTCCTATAGCATGAGATGTGATATCTCAATGCTTATACCAAACCTGAGACCCTTCCTATAGCTTGAGATGTGATATCCAACTCCTTCCCATTCCAATCCTGAGACCCTTCCTATAGCATGAGATGTGATATCTCAAGGCCTCTAATACCAAACCTGAGATCCTTCCTCTAACATGAAATGTGATATCCAACTCCTTCCCCTTCCAAACCTGAGAGCCTTCCTATAGCATGAGATATGATATCCAAGTCCTTCCCATTCCAATCCTGAGACCCTTCCTATAACATGAAATGTGATATCCAACTCCTTCCCATTCTAACCTGAGACCCTTCCTATAGCATGAGATGGGATATCCAACTCCTTCCAAATCCAATACTGATACCCTTCCGATAGCATGAGATGTGATATCCCAATGCTTCTACCAAACCTGAGACCCATACTATGGCATGAGATGTGATATCAAACTCCTTCCCATTCCAATCCTGAGACGCTTCCTATAGCTTGAGATGTGATATCCAACTCCTTCCCATTCCAATTCTGAGACCCTTCTTATACCATGACACTTGATATCTCAATGCTTCTAATACCAAACCTGAGACCCGTCCTATAACATGAGATGTGATATCCAAATCCATCCCCTTCCAAACCTTAGACCCTTCCTTTATAATGAGATGTGATATCCAACTCCTTCCCATTCCAATCCTGAGACCCTTCCGATATCATGAGATGTGATATCTCAATGCTTATACCAAATCTGAGACCCTTCCTATGGCCTGAGATGTCATATACAACTCCTTCCCATTCCAATCCTGAGACCCTTCCTATAGCATGAGATGTGATATCTCAATGCTTATACCAAATCTGAGACCCTTCCTATAGCATGAGATGGGATATCCAACTCCTTCCCATTCCAATCCTGAGACCCTTCCTATAGCATGAGAAGTGATATCTCCATGCTTATACCAAACCTGAGACCCTTCCTATAGCATAAGATGTGATATCCAAATCCTTCCCTTTCCAATCCTGAGACCCTTCCTATAGCATGAGATGTGATATCTCAATGCTTATAATAAACCTGAGACCCTTCCTATAGCATGAGATGTGATATCCAACTCCTTCCCATTCCAATCCTGAGACCCTTCCTATAGCATGAGATGTGATGTCTCAATGCTTCTAATACCAAACCTGAGATCCTTCCTATAACATGAGATGTGATATCCAACTCCTTCCCATTCCAATCCTGAGACCCTTATGATAGCATGAGATGTGATATCTCAATGCCTCTTATACCAAACCTGAGATCCTTCCGATAGCATGAGATGTGATATCTCAATGCTTCTAATACCAAACCTGAGATCCTTCCTATAATATGAGATGTGATTTCCAAATCCTTCCCCTTCCAAACCTGAGACCCTCCCTTTAGCATGAAATGTGATATCCAACTCCTTCCCATTCCAATCCTGAGACCCTTCTGATAGCATGAGATGTGATATCTCAATGCCTCTAATACCAAACCTGAGATCCTACCTCTAACATGAAATGTGATATCCATCTCCTTCCCTTTCCAACCCTGAGACCCTGCCTATAGCATGAGATGTGATATCCAAGTCCTTCCCATTCCAATCGTGAGACCCTTCCTATAGCATGTGATGTGATATCTCAATGCTTATACCAAACCTGAGACCCTTCCTATGGCATGAGATGTCATATACAACTCCTTCCCATTCCAACCCTGAGACCCTTCCTATAGCATGAGATGTGATATCTCAATGCTTATACCAAACCTGAGACCCTTCCTATAGCATGAGATGTGATATCCAACTTCTTCCCATTCCAATCCTGAGACCCTTCCTATAGCATGAGATGTGATATCTCAGTGCTTATACCAAACCTGAGACCCTTCCTATAGCATAAGATGTGATATCCAAATCCTTCCCATTCCAATCCTGAGACCCTTCCTATAGCATGAGATGTGATATCTCAATGCTTATACCAAACCTGAGACCCTTCCTATAGCATGAGATGTGATATCCAACTCCTTCCCATTCCAATCCTGAGACCCTTCCTATAGCATGAGATGTGATGTCTCAATGCTTCTAATACCAAACCTGAGATCCTTCCTATAACATGAGATGTGATATCCAACTCCTTCCCATTCCAATCCTGAGACCCTTATGATAGCATGAGATGTGATATCTCAATGCTTCTAATACCAAACCTGAGATCCTTCCGATAGCATGAGATGTGATATCTCAATGCTTCTAATACCAAACCTGAGATCCTTCCTATAATATGAGATGTGATTTCCAAATCCTTCCCCTTCCAAACCTGAGACCCTCCCTTTAGCATGAAATGTGATATCCAACTCCTTCCCATTCCAATCCTGAGACCCATCTGATAGCATGAGATGTGATATCTCATTGCCTCTAATACCAAACCTGAGATCCTACCTCTAACATGAAATGTGATATCCATCTCCTTCCCTTTCCAAACCTGAGACCCTGCCTATAGCATGAGATGTGATATCCAAGTCCTTCCCATTCCAATCCTGAGACCCTTCCTATAGCATGTGATGTGATATCCAAGTCCTTCCCATTCCAATCCTGAGACCCTTCCTATAGCATGTGATGTGATATCTCAATGCTTATACCAAACCTGAGACCCTTCCTATGGCATGAGATGTCATATACAACTCCTTCCCATTCCAACCCTGAGACCCTTCCTATAGCATGAGATGTGATATCTCAATGCTTATACCAAACCTGAGACCCTTCCTATAGCTTGAGATGTGATATCCAACTTCTTCCCATTCCAATCCTGAGACCCTTCCTATAGCATGAGATGTGATATCCCAATGCTTCTACCAAACCTGAGACCCATACTATGGCATGAGATGTGATATCAAACTCCTTCCCATTCCAATCCTGAGACGCTTCCTATAGCTTGAGATGTGATATCCAACTCCTTCCCATTCCAATTCTGAGACCCTTCTTATACCATGAGACTTGATATCTCAATGCTTCTAATACCAAACCTGAGACCCGTCCTATAACATGAGATGTGATATCCAAATCCTTCCCCTTCCAAACCTTAGACCCTTCCTTTATAATGAGATGTGATATCCAACTCCTTCCCATTCCAATCCTGAGACCCTTCCTATAGCATGAGATGTGATATCTCAATGCTTCTAATACCAAACCTGAGACCCTTCCTATAACATGAGATGGGATATCCAACTCCTTCCCATTCCAATCCTGAGACCCTTCCGATAGCAGAGATGTGATATCTCAATGCTTATACCAAACCTGAGACCCTTCCTAAGGCTTGAGATGTCATATACAACTCCTTCCCATTCCAATCCTGAGACCCTTCCTATAGCATGAGATGTGATATCTCAATGCTTATACCAAATCTGAGACCCTTCCTATAGCATGAGATGTGATATCCAAATCCTTCCCATTCCAATCCTGAGACCCTTCCTATAGCATGAGATGTGATATCTCAATGCTTATACCAAACCTGAGAGCCTAACTATAGCATGAGATGTGATATCCAAGTCCATCCCATTCCAACCCTTAGACCCTTCCTACAGCATGCGATGTGATATCTCAATGATTCTAATACCAAACCAGAGACCCGTCCTTTAACATGAGATGGGATATCCAACTCCTTCCCATTCCAATCCTGAGCCACTCCTGATAGCAGAGATGCGATATCTCAATGCTTATACCAAACCTGAGACCCTTCCTATAACATGAGATGTGATATCCAACTCCTTCCCGTTCCAAACCTGAGACACTTCCTATAGCATATGTGATATCCAACTCCTTCCCATTCCAAACATGAGACCCTTACTATAGCAAGAATGTAATATCCAACTCCTACCCATTCCAATCCTGAGACCATTCCTATAGCATGAGATGTGATATATCAATGCTTCTAATACCAAACCTGAGATCCTTCCTATGACATGAGATGTGATATCCAAATCCTTCCCATTCCAATCCTGAGACCCTTCCTATAGCAAGAGATGTGATATCCAAATCCTTCCCATTCCAATCCTGAGACCCTTCCTATAACATGAGATGTGATATTCAACTCCTTCCCATTCCAACCTGAGACACTTCCTATAGCATGGGAAGGGATATCCAACTCCTTCCCAATCCAATCCTGAGAACCTTCCGATAGCAGAGATGTGATATCTCAATGCTTATACCAAACCTGAGACGCTTCCTATGGCATGAGATGTGATATCCAACTCCTTGCCATTCAAATCCTGAGACCCTTCCTATAGCATGAGATGTGATATCTCAATGCTTCTACCAAACCTGAGACCCTTCCTTTAGCATGAGATGTGATATCCAAATCCTTCACATTCCAATCCTGAGACCCTTCCTATAGCATGAGATGTGATATCTCAATGCTTCTAATACCAAACCTGAGATCCTTCCTATAGCATGAGATGTGATATCCAATTCCTTCCCATTCCAAACCTGAGACCCTTCCTATTGGATGAGATGTGATATCCAACTCCTTCCCATTCCAACCCTGAGACCCTTCCTATACCATGAGATGTGATATCTCAATGCTTCTAATACCAAACCTGGGAACCGTCCTATAACATGAGATGTGATATCTCAATGTTTCTAATAAAAAACCTGAGACCCTTCCTATAACATGAGATGTGATATCCAATTCCTTCCCATTCCAAACCTGAGACCCTTCCTATTGGATGAGATGTGATATCCAAATCCTTCCCCTTCCAAACCTGAGACCCTTCCTTTAGCATGAGATGTGATATCCAAATACTTCCAATTCCAATCCTAAAACCCTTCCTATAGCATGAGATGTGATATCTCAATGTTTCTAATAAAAAACCTGAGACCCTTCCTATAGCAAGAGATGTGATATCCAAATCCTTCCCATTCCAATCCTGAGACCCTTCCTGTATATAACATGAGATGTGATATCCAACTCCTTCCCATTCCAACCTGAGACCCTTCCTATAGCATGAGATGTGATATCCAACTCCTTACCATTCAAATTCTGAGACCCTCCCTATAACAAGAGATGTCATATCCAACTCCTTCCCATTCCAAACCTGAGAGCCTTCCTATAACAGGAGATCTGATATCCAACTCCTTCCCATTCCAAACCTGAGACCCTTCCGATAGCATGAGATGTGATATCTCAATGCTTCAAAAACCAAACATGAGAACCATCCTATAACATGAGATGTGAAATCCAAATCCTTCCCTTCCCAAACCTGAGACTCTTCCTATAGCATGAGATGTGATATCTCAATGCTTCTACCAAACCTGAAACCCTTCCTATAGCATGAGATGTGATATCCAACTCCTTCCCATTCCAATCCTGAGACACATCCTATAGCATGAGATGTGATATCACAATGCTTCTAATACCAAACCTGAGACCCGTCCTATAACATGAGATGTGATATCCAAATCCTTCCCCTTCCAAACCTGAGACCCTTCCTTGAGCATGAGATGTGATATATAGCTCCTCCCATTCCAATCCTGAGACCCTTCCTATAGCATGAGATGTGATATCTCAATGCTTCTAATACCAAACCTGAGATCCTTCCTATAACATGAGATGTGATATCCAACTCCTTCCCATTCCAATCCCGAGACCCTTCCTATAGCATGAGATGTGATATCTCAATGCTTCTAATACCAAACCTAAGGTCCTTCCTATAACATGAGATGTGATATCCAAATCCTTCCCATTCCAAACCTGAGACCCTCCCTTTAGCATGAGATGTGATATCCAACTCCTTCCCATTCCAATCCTGATACCCTTCTGATAGCATGAGATCTGATATCTCAATGCCTCTAATACCAAACCTGAGATCCTACCTCTAACATGAAATGTGATATCCATCTCCTTCCCTTTCCAACCCTGAGACCCTGCCTATAGCATGAGATGTGATATCCAAGTCCTTCCCATTCCAATCGTGAGACCCTTCCTATAGCATGTGATGTGATATCTCAATGCTTATACCAAACCTGAGACCCTTCCTATGGCATGAGATGTCATATACAACTCCTTCCCATTCCAACCCTGAGACCCTTCCTATAGCATGAGATGTGATATCTCAATGCTTATACCAAACCTGAGACCCTTCCTATAGCATGAGATGTGATATCCAACTTCTTCCCATTCCAATCCTGAGACCCTTCCTATAGCATGAGATGTGATATCTCAGTGCTTATACCAAACCTGAGACCCTTCCTATAGCATAAGATGTGATATCCAAATCCTTCCCATTCCAATCCTGAGACCCTTCCTATAGCATGAGATGTGATATCTCAATGCTTATACCAAACCTGAGACCCTTCCTATAGCATGAGATGTGATATCCAACTCCTTCCCATTCCAATCCTGAGACCCTTCCTATAGCATGAGATGTGATGTCTCAATGCTTCTAATACCAAACCTGAGATCCTTCCTATAACATGAGATGTGATATCCAACTCCTTCCCATTCCAATCCTGAGACCCTTATGATAGCATGAGATGTGATATCTCAATGCTTCTAATACCAAACCTGAGATCCTTCCGATAGCATGAGATGTGATATCTCAATGCTTCTAATACCAAACCTGAGATCCTTCCTATAATATGAGATGTGATTTCCAAATCCTTCCCCTTCCAAACCTGAGACCCTCCCTTTAGCATGAAATGTGATATCCAACTCCTTCCCATTCCAATCCTGAGACCCATCTGATAGCATGAGATGTGATATCTCATTGCCTCTAATACCAAACCTGAGATCCTACCTCTAACATGAAATGTGATATCCATCTCCTTCCCTTTCCAAACCTGAGACCCTGCCTATAGCATGAGATGTGATATCCAAGTCCTTCCCATTCCAATCCTGAGACCCTTCCTATAGCATGTGATGTGATATCCAAGTCCTTCCCATTCCAATCCTGAGACCCTTCCTATAGCATGTGATGTGATATCTCAATGCTTATACCAAACCTGAGACCCTTCCTATGGCATGAGATGTCATATACAACTCCTTCCCATTCCAACCCTGAGACCCTTCCTATAGCATGAGATGTGATATCTCAATGCTTATACCAAACCTGAGACCCTTCCTATAGCTTGAGATGTGATATCCAACTTCTTCCCATTCCAATCCTGAGACCCTTCCTATAGCATGAGATGTGATATCCCAATGCTTCTACCAAACCTGAGACCCATACTATGGCATGAGATGTGATATCAAACTCCTTCCCATTCCAATCCTGAGACGCTTCCTATAGCTTGAGATGTGATATCCAACTCCTTCCCATTCCAATTCTGAGACCCTTCTTATACCATGAGACTTGATATCTCAATGCTTCTAATACCAAACCTGAGACCCGTCCTATAACATGAGATGTGATATCCAAATCCTTCCCCTTCCAAACCTTAGACCCTTCCTTTATAATGAGATGTGATATCCAACTCCTTCCCATTCCAATCCTGAGACCCTTCCTATAGCATGAGATGTGATATCTCAATGCTTCTAATACCAAACCTGAGACCCTTCCTATAACATGAGATGGGATATCCAACTCCTTCCCATTCCAATCCTGAGACCCTTCCGATAGCAGAGATGTGATATCTCAATGCTTATACCAAACCTGAGACCCTTCCTAAGGCTTGAGATGTCATATACAACTCCTTCCCATTCCAATCCTGAGACCCTTCCTATAGCATGAGATGTGATATCTCAATGCTTATACCAAATCTGAGACCCTTCCTATAGCATGAGATGTGATATCCAAATCCTTCCCATTCCAATCCTGAGACCCTTCCTATAGCATGAGATGTGATATCTCAATGCTTATACCAAACCTGAGAGCCTAACTATAGCATGAGATGTGATATCCAAGTCCATCCCATTCCAACCCTTAGACCCTTCCTACAGCATGCGATGTGATATCTCAATGATTCTAATACCAAACCAGAGACCCGTCCTTTAACATGAGATGGGATATCCAACTCCTTCCCATTCCAATCCTGAGCCACTCCTGATAGCAGAGATGCGATATCTCAATGCTTATACCAAACCTGAGACCCTTCCTATAACATGAGATGTGATATCCAACTCCTTCCCGTTCCAAACCTGAGACACTTCCTATAGCATATGTGATATCCAACTCCTTCCCATTCCAAACATGAGACCCTTACTATAGCAAGAATGTAATATCCAACTCCTACCCATTCCAATCCTGAGACCATTCCTATAGCATGAGATGTGATATATCAATGCTTCTAATACCAAACCTGAGATCCTTCCTATGACATGAGATGTGATATCCAAATCCTTCCCATTCCAATCCTGAGACCCTTCCTATAGCAAGAGATGTGATATCCAAATCCTTCCCATTCCAATCCTGAGACCCTTCCTATAACATGAGATGTGATATCCAACTCCTTCCCAATCCAATCCTGAGAACCTTCCGATAGCAGAGATGTGATATCTCAATGCTTATACCAAACCTGAGACGCTTCCTATGGCATGAGATGTGATATCCAACTCCTTGCCATTCAAATCCTGAGACCCTTCCTATAGCATGAGATGTGATATCTCAATGCTTCTACCAAACCTGAGACCCTTCCTTTAGCATGAGATGTGATATCCAAATCCTTCACATTCCAATCCTGAGACCCTTCCTATAGCATGAGATGTGATATCTCAATGCTTCTAATACCAAACCTGAGATCCTTCCTATAGCATGAGATGTGATATCCAATTCCTTCCCATTCCAAACCTGAGACCCTTCCTATTGGATGAGATGTGATATCCAACTCCTTCCCATTCCAACCCTGAGACCCTTCCTATACCATGAGATGTGATATCTCAATGCTTCTAATACCAAACCTGGGAACCGTCCTATAACATGAGATGTGATATCTCAATGTTTCTAATAAAAAACCTGAGACCCTTCCTATAACATGAGATGTGATATCCAATTCCTTCCCATTCCAAACCTGAGACCCTTCCTATTGGATGAGATGTGATATCCAAATCCTTCCCCTTCCAAACCTGAGACCCTTCCTTTAGCATGAGATGTGATATCCAAATACTTCCAATTCCAATCCTAAAACCCTTCCTATAGCATGAGATGTGATATCTCAATGTTTCTAATAAAAAACCTGAGACCCTTCCTATAGCAAGAGATGTGATATCCAAATCCTTCCCATTCCAATCCTGAGACCCTTCCTGTATATAACATGAGATGTGATATCCAACTCCTTCCCATTCCAACCTGAGACCCTTCCTATAGCATGAGATGTGATATCCAACTCCTTACCATTCAAATTCTGAGACCCTCCCTATAACAAGAGATGTCATATCCAACTCCTTCCCATTCCAAACCTGAGAGCCTTCCTATAACAGGAGATCTGATATCCAACTCCTTCCCATTCCAAACCTGAGACCCTTCCGATAGCATGAGATGTGATATCTCAATGCTTCAAAAACCAAACATGAGAACCATCCTATAACATGAGATGTGAAATCCAAATCCTTCCCTTCCCAAACCTGAGACTCTTCCTATAGCATGAGATGTGATATCTCAATGCTTCTACCAAACCTGAAACCCTTCCTATAGCATGAGATGTGATATCCAACTCCTTCCCATTCCAATCCTGAGACACATCCTATAGCATGAGATGTGATATCACAATGCTTCTAATACCAAACCTGAGACCCGTCCTATAACATGAGATGTGATATCCAAATCCTTCCCCTTCCAAACCTGAGACCCTTCCTTGAGCATGAGATGTGATATATAGCTCCTCCCATTCCAATCCTGAGACCCTTCCTATAGCATGAGATGTGATATCTCAATGCTTCTAATACCAAACCTGAGATCCTTCCTATAACATGAGATGTGATATCCAACTCCTTCCCATTCCAATCCCGAGACCCTTCCTATAGCATGAGATGTGATATCTCAATGCTTCTAATACCAAACCTAAGGTCCTTCCTATAACATGAGATGTGATATCCAAATCCTTCCCATTCCAAACCTGAGACCCTCCCTTTAGCATGAGATGTGATATCCAACTCCTTCCCATTCCAATCCTGATACCCTTCTGATAGCATGAGATCTGATATCTCAATGCCTCTAATACCAAACCTGAGATCCTACCTCTAACATGAAATGTGATATCCAACTCCTTCCTTTTCCAAACCTGAGACCCTTCCTACAGCATGAGATGTGATATCCAAGTCCTTCCCATTCCAATCCTGAGACCCTTCCTATAACATGAGATGTGATATCCAACTCCTTCTATTCCAACCTGAGACCCTTCCTATAGCATGAGATGGGATATCCAACTCCTTCCAAATCCAATCCTGATACCCTTCCGATAGCATGAGATGTGATATACCAATGCTTCTACAAAACCTGAGACCCATACCATGGCATGAGATGTGATATCAAACTCCCGTCCTATACCATGAGACTTGATATCTCAATGCTTCTAATACCAAACCTGAGACCGGTCCAATAACATGAGATGTGATATCCAAATCCTTCCCCTTCCAAACCTTAGACCCTTCCTTTATCATGAGATGTGATATCCAAGTCCTTCCCATTCCATTCCTGAGACCCTTCCTATAGCATGAGATGTGATATCTCAATGCTTCTAATACCAAACCTGAGACCCTTCCTATAACATGAGATGTGATATCCAAGTCCTTCCCATTCCAATCCTGAGACCCTTCCTATAGCATGAGATGTGATATCTCAATGCTTCTAATACCAAAACTGAGACCCTTCCTATAACATGAATTATGATATCCAAATCCTTCCCATTCCAATCCTGAGACCCTTCCGATAGCAGAGATGTGATATCTCAATGCTTATACCAAACCTAAGACCCTTCCGATAGCATGAGATGTGATATCTCAATGCTTCTAATACCAAACCTGAGATCCTTCCAATAACATGAGATGTGATATCCAACTCCTTCCCATTCCAATCCCGAGACCCTTCCTATAGCATGAGATGTGATATCTCAATGCTTCTAATACCAAACCTAAGGTCCTTCCTATAACATGAGATGTGATATCCAACTCCTTCCCATTCCAATCCTGAGACCCTTCTGATGGCATGAGATGTGATATCTCAATGCCTCTAAAACCAAACCTGAGATCCTACCTCTAACATGAAATGTGATATCCAACTCCTTCCCCTTCCAACCCTGAGAGCCTTCCTATAGAATGAGATGTGATATCCAAGTCCTTCCCATTCCAATCCTGAGACCCTTCCTATAACATGAGATGTGATATCCAACTCCTTCCCATTCCAATCATGAGACCCTTCCTATAGCTTGAGATGTGATATCCAACTCCTTCTCATTCCAATTCTGAGACCCGTCCTATACCATGAGACTTGATATCTCAATGCTTCAAATACCAAACCTGAGACCGGTCCTATAACATGAGATGTGATACCCAAATCCGTCCCCTTCCAAACCTTAGACCCTTCCTATAGCATGAGATGTGATATCTCATTGCTTCTAATACCAAACCTGAGACCCTTCCTATAACGAGATGGGATATCCAACTCCTTCCCATTCCAATCCTGAGACCCTTCAGATAGCAGAGATGTGATATCCAACTCCTTCCCATTCCAAACCTGAGACCCTTCCTATAGCATGAGATGTTATAATTTAATGCTTCTAAAACCAAACCTGAGAACCATCCTATAACATGTGAAATCCAAATCCTTCCCTTTCCAAACCTGAGACCCTTCCGATAGCATGAGATGTGATATCTCAATGCTTCTAAAACCAAACATGAGAACCATACTATAACATGAGATGTGAAATCCAAATCCTTCCCTTTCCAAACCTGAGACCCTTCCTATAGCTTGAGATGAAATATCAAACTCCTTCCCATTCCAATCCTGAGATAGCTTGAGATGTGATATCCAACTCCATCCCATTCCAATCCTGAGACACTTCCGATAGCATGAGATGTGATAGCTCAATGCTTCTAATATCAAAACTGAGACCCTCCCTATAGTATGAGATGTGAATTCTAAGTCCTTACCATTCCTATCCTGAGACCCTTCCGATAGCAGAGATGTGATATCTCAATGCTTATACCAAACCTGATGACCCTTCCTATGGCATTAGATGTGATATCCAATTCCTTCCCATTCCAATCCTGAGTTCCTTCCTATAGCATGAGATGTGATATCTCAATGCTTCTATTAAACCTGATACCCTTACTTTAGCATGAGAGGTGATATTCAACTCCTGCCCATTCCAATCCTGAGACCCTTCCTATATCATGAGACGTGATATCCAACTCCTTCCCATTCCAATCCTGAGACTCCTCCTATAGCATGAGATGTGATATCTCAATGCTTCTAATACCAGACCTGGGACCGGTCCTATAACATGAGATATGATATCCAAATCCTTCCCCTTCCAAACCTGAGACCCTTCCTATAGCAAGAGATGTGATATCCAATTCCTTCCCATTCCAATCCTGAGACCCTTCCTATAACGAGATGTGATATCCAACTCCTTCCCATTCCAACCTGAGACCCTTCCTGTAGCATGAGAAGGGAGATCCAACTCCTTCCCATTCCAATCCTGAGACCCTTCCTATACCATGAGATGTGATATCTCAATGCTTCTAATACCAAACCTGGGACCCGTCCTATAACATGAGATATGTCCTATAACATGAGATATGATATCCAAATCCTTCCCCTTCCAAACCTGAGACCCTTCCTTTAGCATGAGATGTGATATCCAAATCCTTCCCATTCCAATACTGAAACCCTTCCTATAGCATGAGATGTCATATCTCAATGTTTCTAATAGAAAACCTGAGACCCTTCCTATAGCAAGAGATGTGATATCCAAATCCTTCCCATTTCAATCTTGAGACCCTTCCTATAACATGAGATGTGATATCCAACTCCTACCCATTCCAACCTGAGACCCTTCCTATAGCATGAGAAGGGATATCCAATTCCTTCCCAATCCAATCCTTAGACCCTTCCGATAGCAGAGATGTGATATCTCAATGCTTATACCAAACCTGAGACCCTTCCTTTAGCATGAGATGTGATATCCAAATGCTTCACATTCCAATCCTGAGACCCTTCCTATAGCATGAGATGTGATATCTCAATGCTTCTAATACAAAACCTGAGATCCTTCCTATAACATGAGATGTGATATCCAAGTCCTTCCCATTCCAATCCTGAGACCCTTCCTATAACATGAGATGTGATATCCAACTCCTTCTACTCCAACCTGAGACCCTTCCTATAGCATGAGATGGGATATCCAACTCCTTCCAAATCCAATCCTGATACCCTTCCAATAGCATGAGATGTGATATCCCAATGCTTCTACAAAACCTGAGACCCATACCATGGCATGAGATGTGATATCAAACTCCCGTCCTATACCATGAGACTTGATATCTCAATGCTTCTAATACCAAACCTGAGACCGGTCCAATAACATGAGATGTGATATCCAAATCCTTCCCCTTCCAAACCTTAGACCCTTCCTTTATCATGAGATGTGATATCCAAGTCCTTCCCATTCCATTCCTGAGACCCTTAATATAGCATGAGATGTGATATCTCAATGCTTCTAATACCAAACCTGAGACCCTTCCTATAACATGAGATGTGATATCCAAATCCTTCCCATTCCAATCCTGAGACCCTTCCGATAGCAGAGATGTGATATCTCAATGCTTATACCAAACCTGAGACCCTTCCGATAGCATGAGATGTGATATCTCAATGCTTCTAATACCAAACCTCAGATCCTTCCAATAACATGAGATGTGATGTCCAAATCCTTCCCCTTCCAAACCTGAGACCCTTCTGATGGCATGAGATGTCATATCTCAATGCCTCTAATACCAAACCTGAGATCCTACCTCTAACATGAGATGTGATATCAAACTCCTTCCCATTCCAAACCTGAGACCCTTCAGATAGCATGAGATGTGATATTTCAATGCTTCTAAAACCAAACATGAGAACCATCCTATAACATGAGATGTGAAATCCAAATCATTCCCATTCCAAACCTGAGACCCTTCCTATAGCATGAGATGTTATAATTTAATGCTTCTAAAACCAAACCTGAGAACCATCCTATAACATGTGAAATCCAAATCCTTCCCTTTCCAAACCTGAGACCCTTCCGATAGCATGAGATGTGATATCTCAATGCTTCTAAAACCAAACATGAGAACCATCCTATAACATGAGATGTGAAATCCAAATCCTTCCCTTTCCAAACCTGAGACCCTTCCTATAGCTTGAGATGAAATATCAAACTCCTTCCCATTCCAATCCTGAGATAGCTTGAGATGTGATATCCAACTCCATCCCATTCCAATCCTGAGACCCTTCCGATAGCATGAGATGTGATAGCTCAATGCTTCTAATATCAAAACTGAGACCCTCCCTATAGTATGAGATGTGAATTCTAAGTCCTTACCATTCCTATCCTGAGACCCTTCCGATAGCAGAGATGTGATATCTCAATGCTTATACCAAACCTGATGACCCTTCCTATGGCATTAGATGTGATATCCAACTCCTTCCCATTCCAATCCTGAGTTCCTTCCTATAGCATGAGATGTGATATCTCAATGCTTCTATCAAACCTGATACCCTTCCTTTAGCATGAGAGGTGATATTCAACTCCTGCCCATTCCAATCCTGAGACTCCTCCTATAGCATGAGATGTGATATCTCAATGCTTCTAATACCAGACCTGGGACCGGTCCTATAACATGAGATATGATATCCAAATCCTTCCCCTTCCAAACCTGAGACCCTTCCTATAGCAAGAGATGTGATATCCAATTCCTTCCCATTCCAATCCTGAGACCCTTCCTATAACGAGATGTGATATCCAACTCCTTCCCATTCCAACCTGAGACCCTTCCTGTAGCATGAGAAGGGAGATCCAACTCCTTCCCATTCCAATCCTGAGACCCTTCCTATACCATGAGATGTGATATCTCAATGCTTCTAATACCAAACCTGGGACCCGTCCTATAACATGAGATATGTCCTATAACATGAGATATGATATCCAAATCCTTCCCCTTCCAAACCTGAGACCCTTCCTTTAGCATGAGATGTGATATCCAAATCCTTCCCATTCCAATACTGAAACCCTTCCTATAGCATGAGATGTCATATCTCAATGTTTCTAATAGAAAACCTGAGACCCTTCCTATAGCAGGAGATGTGATATCCAAATCCTTCCCATTTCAATCTTGAGACCCTTCCTATAACATGAGATGTGATATCCAACTCCTACCCATTCCAACCTGAGACCCTTCCTATAGCATGAGAAGGGATATCCAATTCCTTCCCAATCCAATCCTTAGACCCTTCCGATAGCAGAGATGTGATATCTCAATGCTTATACCAAACCTGAGACCCTTCCTTTAGCATGAGATGTGATATCCAAATGCTTCACATTCCAATCCTGAGACCCTTCCTATAGCATGAGATGTGATATCTCAATGCTTCTAATACAAAACCTGAGATCCTTCCTATAACATGAGATGTGATATCCAACTCCTTCTACTCCAACCTGAGACCCTTCCTATAGCATGAGATGGGATATCCAACTCCTTCCAAATCCAATCCTGATACCCTTCCAATAGCATGAGATGTGATATCCCAATGCTTCTACAAAACCTGAGACCCATACCATGGCATGAGATGTGATATCAAACTCCCGTCCTATACGATGAGACTTGATATCTCAATGCTTCTAATACCAAACCTGAGACCGGTCCAATAACATGAGATGTGATATCCAAATCCTTCCCCTTCCAAACCTTAGACCCTTCCTTTATCATGAGATGTGATATCCAAGTCCTTCCCATTCCATTCCTGAGACCCTTAATATAGCATGAGATGTGATATCTCAATGCTTCTAATACCAAACCTGAGACCCTTCCTATAACATGAGATGTGATATCCAAATCCTTCCCATTCCAATCCTGAGACCCTTCCGATAGCAGAGATGTGATATCTCAATGCTTATACCAAACCTGAGACCCTTCCGATAGCATGAGATGTGATATCTCAATGCTTCTAATACCAAACCTCAGATCCTTCCAATAACATGAGATGTGATGTCCAAATCCTTCCCCTTCCAAACCTTAGACCCTCCCTTTAGCATGAGATGTGATATCCAACTCCTTCCCATTCCAATCCTGAGACCCTTCTGATGGCATGAGATGTCATATCTCAATGCCTCTAATACCAAACCTGAGATCCTACCTCTAACATGAGATGTGATATCAAACTCCTTCCCATTCCAAACCTGAGACCCTTCAGATAGCATGAGATGTGATATTTCAATGCTTCTAAAACCAAACATGAGAACCATCCTATAACATGAGATGTGAAATCCAAATCATTCCCATTCCAAACATGAGGCCCTTCCTATAGCTTGAGATGTGATATCAAACTCCTTCCCATTCAATGTGATATCCAACTCCTTCCCATTCCAATCCTGGGACCCTTCCTATACCATGAGATGTGATAGTTCAATGCTTCTAATACCAAACCTGAGACCCGTCCTAAAACATGAGATGTGAGATCCAAATCCTTCCCTTCCAGACCTGAGACCTTTCCTTTAGCATGAGATGTGATAACCAACTCCTTCCCATTCCAAACCTGAGACCCTTCCCATAGCATGAGATGTGATATCTCAATGCTTCTAAAACCAAACATGAGAACCATCCTATAACATGAGATGTGAAATCCAAATCCTTCCCTTTCCAAACCTGAGACCCTTCCTATAGCTTGAGATGAAATATCAAACTCCTTCCCATTCCAATCCTGAGATAGCTTGAGATGTGAGATCCAAATCCTTCCCCTTCCAAACCTGAGACCCTTCCTATAGCTTGATATGTGATATCAAACTCCTTCCCATTACAATCCTGAGATAGCTTGAGATGTGATATCCAACTCCATCCCATTCCAATCCTGAGACCCTTCCGATAGCATGAGATGTGATAGCTCAATGCTTCTAATATCAAAACTGAGACCCTCCCTATAGTATGAGATGTGAAATCTACGTCCTTCCCATTCCTATCCTGAGACCCTTCCGATAGCAGAGATGTGATATCTCAATGCTTATACCGAACCTGATGACCCTTCCTTTAGCATGAGATGTGATATTCAACTCCTTCCCATTCCAAACCTGAGACCCTTCCTATAACATGAGACGTGATATCCAACTCCTTCCCATTCCAAACCTGAGACCTTTCCTTTAGCATATGTGATATCCAACTCCTTCCAATTCCAATACTGAGACCCTTCCAATAGCATATGTGATATCTCAATGCTTCTAATATCAAAACTGAGACCCTCCCTATAACATGAGATGTGATATCCAACTCCTTCCCATTCCAATACTGAGACCCTTCCAATAGCATATGTGATATCTCAATGCTTCTAATATGAAAACTGAGACCCTCATAAAACATGAATTGTGATATCCAAATCCTTCCCATTCCAATCCTGAGACCCTTCCGATAGCAGAGATGTGATATCTCAATGCTTATACCAAACCTAAGACCCTTCCGATAGCATGAGATGTGATATCTCAATGCTTCTAATACCAAACCTGAGATCCTTCCAATAACATGAGATATGATGTCCAAATCCCTCCCCTTCCAAACCTTAGACCATCCCTTTAGCATGAGATTTGATATCCAACTCCTTCCCATTCCAATCCTGAGACCCTTCTGATAGCATGAGATGTGATATCTCAATGCCTCTAATACCAAACCTGAGATCCTACCTCTAACATGAAATGTGATATCCATCTCCTTCCCTTTCCAAACCTGAGACCCTGCCTATAGCATGAGATGTGATATCCAAGTCCTTCCCATTCCAATCCTGAGACCCTTCCTATAGCATGTGATGTGATATCTCAATGCTTATACCAAACCTGAGACCCTTCCTATGGCATGAGATGTCATATACAACTCCTTCCCATTCCAACCCTGAGACCCTTCCTATAGCATGAGATGTGATATCTCAATGCTTATACCAAACCTGAGACCCTTCCTATAGCATGAGATGTGATATCCAACTTCTTCCCATTCCAATCCTGAGACCCTTCCTATAGCATGAGATGTGATATCTCAATGCTTATACCAAACCTGAGACCCTTCCTATAGCTTGAGATGTGATATCCAACTCCTTCCCATTCCAATCCTGAGACCCTTCCTATAGCATGAGATGTGATATCTCAAGGCCTCTAATACCAAACCTGAGATCCTTCCTCTAACATGAAATGTGATATCCAACTCCTTCCCCTTCCAAACCTGAGAGCCTTCCTATAGCATGAGATATGATATCCAAGTCCTTCCCATTCCAATCCTGAGACCCGTCCTATAACATGAAATGTGATATCCAACTCCTTCCCATTCTAACCTGAGACCCTTCCTATAGCATGAGATGGGATATCCAACTCCTTCCAAATCCAATACTGATACCCTTCCGATAGCATGAGATGTGATATCCCAATGCTTCTACCAAACCTGAGACCCATACTATGGCATGAGATGTGATATCAAACTCCTTCCCATTCCAATCCTGAGACGCTTCCTATAGCTTGAGATGTGATATCCAACTCCTTCCCATTCCAATTCTGAGACCCTTCTTATACCATGACACTTGATATCTCAATGCTTCTAATACCAAACCTGAGACCCGTCCTATAACATGAGATGTGATATCCAAATCCATCCCCTTCCAAACCTTAGACCCTTCCTTTATAATTAGATGTGATATCCAACTCCTTCCCATTCCAATCCTGAGACCCTTCCGATATCATGAGATGTGATATCTCAATGCTTATACCAAATCTGAGACCCTTCCTATGGCCTGAGATGTCATATACAACTCCTTCCCATTCCAATCCTGAGACCCTTCCTATAGCATGAGATGTGATATCTCAATGCTTATACCAAATCTGAGACCCTTCCTATAGCATGAGATGGGATATCCAACTCCTTCCCATTCCAATCCTGAGACCCTTCCTATAGCATGAGAAGTGATATCTCCATGCTTATACCAAACCTGAGACCCTTCCTATAGCATAAGATGTGATATCCAAATCCTTCCCTTTCCAATCCTGAGACCCTTCCTATAGCATGAGATGTGATATCTCAATGCTTATACCAAACCTGAGACCCTTCCTATAGCATGAGATGTGATATCCAACTCCTTCCCATTCCAATCCTGAGACCCTTCCTATAGCATGAGATGTGATGTCTCAATGCTTCTAATACCAAACCTGAGATCCTTCCTATAACATGAGATGTGATATCCAACTCCTTCCCATTCCAATCCTGAGACCCTTATGATAGCATGAGATGTGATATCTCAATGCCTCTTATACCAAACCTGAGATCCTTCCGATAGCATGAGATGTGATATCTCAATGCTTCTAATACCAAACCTGAGATCCTTCCTATAATATGAGATGTGATTTCCAAATCCTTCCCCTTCCAAACCTGAGACCCTCCCTTTAGCATGAAATGTGATATCCAACTCCTTCCCATTCCAATCCTGAGACCCTTCTGATAGCATGAGATGTGATATCTCAATGCCTCTAATACCAAACCTGAGATCCTACCTCTAACATGAAATGTGATATCCATCTCCTTCCCTTTCCAACCCTGAGACCCTGCCTATAGCATGAGATGTGATATCCAAGTCCTTCCCATTCCAATCGTGAGACCCTTCCTATAGCATGTGATGTGATATCTCAATGCTTATACCAAACCTGAGACCCTTCCTATGGCATGAGATGTCATATACAACTCCTTCCCATTCCAACCCTGAGACCCTTCCTATAGCATGAGATGTGATATCTCAATGCTTATACCAAACCTGAGACCCTTCCTATAGCATGAGATGTGATATCCAACTTCTTCCCATTCCAATCCTGAGACCCTTCCTATAGCATGAGATGTGATATCTCAGTGCTTATACCAAACCTGAGACCCTTCCTATAGCATAAGATGTGATATCCAAATCCTTCCCATTCCAATCCTGAGACCCTTCCTATAGCATGAGATGTGATATCTCAATGCTTATACCAAACCTGAGACCCTTCCTATAGCATGAGATGTGATATCCAACTCCTTCCCATTCCAATCCTGAGACCCTTCCTATAGCATGAGATGTGATGTCTCAATGCTTCTAATACCAAACCTGAGATCCTTCCTATAACATGAGATGTGACATCCAACTCCTTCCCATTCCAATCCTGAGACCCTTATGATAGCATGAGATGTGATATCTCAATGCCTCTTATACCAAACCTGAGATCCTTCCGATAGCATGAGATGTGATATCTCAATGCTTCTAATACCAAACCTGAGATCCTTCCTATAATATGAGATGTGATTTCCAAATCCTTCCCCTTCCAAACCTGAGACCCTCCCTTTAGCATGAAATGTGATATCCAACTCCTTCCCATTCCAATCCTGAGACCCTTCTGATAGCATGAGATGTGATATCTCATTGCCTCTAATACCAAACCTGAGATCCTACCTCTAACATGAAATGTGATATCCATCTCCTTCCCTTTCCAAACCTGAGACCCTGCCTATAGCATGAGATGTGATATCCAAGTCCTTCCCATTCCAATCCTGAGACCCTTCCTATAGCATGTGATGTGATATCCAAGTCCTTCCCATTCCAATCCTGAGACCCTTCCTATAGCATGTGATGTGATATCTCAATGCTTATACCAAACCTGAGACCCTTCCTATGGCATGAGATGTCATATACAACTCCTTCCCATTCCAACCCTGAGACCCTTCCTATAGCATGAGATGTGATATCTCAATGCTTATACCAAACCTGAGACCCTTCCTATAGCTTGAGATGTGATATCCAACTTCTTCCCATTCCAATCCTGAGACCCTTCCTATAGCAAGAGATGTGATATCCCAATGCTTCTACCAAACCTGAGACCCATACTATGGCATGAGATGTGATATCAAACTCCTTCCCATTCCAATCCTGAGACGCTTCCTATAGCTTGAGATGTGATATCCAACTCCTTCCCATTCCAATTCTGAGACCCTTCTTATACCATGAGACTTGATATCTCAATGCTTCTAATACCAAACCTGAGACCCGTCCTATAACATGAGATGTGATATCCAAATCCTTCCCCTTCCAAACCTTAGACCCTTCCTTTATAATGAGATGTGATATCCAACTCCTTCCCATTCCAATTCTGAGACCCTTCCTATAGCATGAGATGTGATATCTCAATGCTTCTAATACCAAACCTGAGACCCTTCCTATAACATGAGATGGGATATCCAACTCCTTCCCATTCCAATCCTGAGACCCTTCCGATAGCAGAGATGTGATATCTCAATGCTTATACCAAACCTGAGACCCTTCCTAAGGCTTGAGATGTCATATACAACTCCTTCCCATTCCAATCCTGAGACCCTTCCTATAGCATGAGATGTGATATCTCAATGCTTATACCAAATCTGAGACCCTTCCTATAGCATGAGATGTGATATCCAAATCCTTCCCATTCCAATCCTGAGACCCTTCCTATAGCATGAGATGTGATATCTCAATGCTTATACCAAACCTGAGAGCCTACCTATAGCATGAGATGTGATATCCAAGTCCATCCCATTCCAATCCTTAGACCCTTCCTACAGCATGCGATGTGATATCTCAATGATTCTAATACCAAACCAGAGACCCGTCCTTTAACATGAGATGGGATATCCAACTCCTTCCCATTCCAATCCTGAGCCACTCCTGATAGCAGAGATGTGATATCTCAATGCTTATACCAAACCTGAGACCCTTCCTATAACATGAGATGTGATATCCAACTACTTCCCGTTCCAAACCTGAGACACTTCCTATAGCATATGTGATATCCAACTCCTTCCCATTCCAAACATGAGACCCTTACTATAGCAAGAATGTAATATCCAACTCCTACCCATTCCAATCCTGAGACCATTCCTATAGCATGAGATGTGATATATCAATGCTTCTAATACCAAACCTGAGATCCTTCCTATGACATGAGATGTGATATCCAAATCCTTCCCATTCCAATCCTGAGACCCTTCCTATAGCAAGAGATGTGATATCCAAATCCTTCCCATTCCAATCCTGAGACCCTTCCTATAACATGAGATGTGATATTCAACTCCTTCCCATTCCAACCTGAGACACTTCCTATAGCATGGGAAGGGATATCCAACTCCTTCCCAATCCAATCCTGAGAACCTTCCGATAGCAGAGATGTGATATCTCAATGCTTATACCAAACCTGAGACGCTTCCTATGGCATGAGATGTGATATCCAACTCCTTGCCATTCAAATCCTGAGACCCTTCCTATAGCATGAGATGTGATATCTCAATGCTTCTACCAAACCTGAGACCCTTCCTTTAGCATGAGATGTGATATCCAAATCCTTCACATTCCAATCCTGAGACCCTTCCTATAGCATGAGATGTGATATCTCAATGCTTCTAAAACCAAACATGAGAACCATCCTATAACATGAGATGTGAAATCCAAATCCTTCCCTTTCCAAACCTGAGACCCTTCCTATAGCTTGAGATGAAATATCAAACTCCTTCCCATTCCAATCCTGAGATAGCTTGAGATGTGATATCCAACTCCATCCCATTCCAATCCTGAGACACTTCCGATAGCATGAGATGTGATAGCTCAATGCTTCTAATATCAAAACTGAGACCCTCCCTATAGTATGAGATGTGAATTCTAAGTCCTTACCATTCCTATCCTGAGACCCTTCCGATAGCAGAGATGTGATATCTCAATGCTTATACCAAACCTGATGACCCTTCCTATGGCATTAGATGTGATATCCAACTCCTTCCCATTCCAATCCTGAGTTCCTTCCTATAGCATGAGATGTGATATCTCAATGCTTCTATTAAACCTGATACCCTTCCTTTAGCATGAGAGGTGATATTCAACTCCTGCCCATTCCAATCCTGAGACCCTTCCTATATCATGAGACGTGATATCCAACTCCTTCCCATTCCAATCCTGAGACTCCTCCTATAGCATGAGATGTGATATCTCAATGCTTCTAATACCAGACCTGGGACCGGTCCTATAACATGAGATATGATATCCAAATCCTTCCCCTTCCAAACCTGAGACCCTTCCTATAGCAAGAGATGTGATATCCAATTCCTTCCCATTCCAATCCTGAGACCCTTCCTATAACGAGATGTGATATCCAACTCCTTCCCATTCCAACCTGAGACCCTTCCTGTAGCATGAGAAGGGAGATCCAACTCCTTCCCATTCCAATCCTGAGACCCTTCCTATACCATGAGATGTGATATCTCAATGCTTCTAATACCAAACCTGGGACCCGTCCTATAACATGAGATATGTCCTATAACATGAGATATGATATCCAAATCCTTCCCCTTCCAAACCTGAGACCCTTCCTATAACATGAGATGTGATATCCAACTCCTACCCATTCCAACCTGAGACCCTTCCTATAGCATGAGAAGGGATATCCAAATCCTTCCCATTTCAATCTTGAGACCCTTCCTATAACATGAGATGTGATATCCAACTCCTACCCATTCCAACCTGAGACCCTTCCTATAGCATGAGAAGGGATATCCAATTCCTTCCCAATCCAATCCTTAGACCCTTCCGATAGCAGAGATGTGATATCTCAATGCTTATACCAAACCTGAGACCCTTCCTTTAGCATGAGATGTGATATCCAAATGCTTCACATTCCAATCCTGAGACCCTTCCTATAGCATGAGATGTGATATCTCAATGCTTCTAATACAAAACCTGAGATCCTTCCTATAACATGAGATGTGATATCCAAGTCCTTCCCATTCCAATCCTGAGACCCTTCCTATAACATGAGATGTGATATCCAACTCCTTCTACTCCAACCTGAGACCCTTCCTATAGCATGAGATGGGATATCCAACTCCTTCCAAATCCAATCCTGATACCCTTCCAATAGCATGAGATGTGATATCCCAATGCTTCTACAAAACCTGAGACCCATACCATGGCATGAGATGTGATATCAAACTCCCGTCCTATACCATGAGACTTGATATCTCAATGCTTCTAATACCAAACCTGAGACCGGTCCAATAACATGAGATGTGATATCCAAATCCTTCCCCTTCCAAACCTTAGACCCTTCCTTTATCATGAGATGTGATATCCAAGTCCTTCCCATTCCATTCCTGAGACCCTTAATATAGCATGAGATGTGATATCTCAATGCTTCTAATACCAAACCTGAGACCCTTCCTAGAACATGAGATGTGATATCCAAATCCTTCCCATTCCAATCCTGAGACCCTTCCGATAGCAGAGATGTGATATCTCAATGCTTATACCAAACCTGAGACCCTTCCGATAGCATGAGATGTGATATCTCAATGCTTCTAATACCAAACCTCAGATCCTTCCAATAACATGAGATGTGATGTCCAAATCCTTCCCCTTCCAAACCTGAGACCCTTCTGATGGCATGAGATGTCATATCTCAATGCCTCTAATACCAAACCTGAGATCCTACCTCTAACATGAGATGTGATATCAAACTCCTTCCCATTCCAAACCTGAGACCCTTCAGATAGCATGAGATGTGATATTTCAATGCTTCTAAAACCAAACATGAGAACCATCCTATAACATGAGATGTGAAATCCAAATCATTCCCATTCCAAACCTGAGACCCTTCCTATAGCATGAGATGTTATAATTTAATGCTTCTAAAACCAAACCTGAGAACCATCCTATAACATGTGAAATCCAAATCCTTCCCTTTCCAAACCTGAGACCCTTCCGATAGCATGAGATGTGATATCTCAATGCTTCTAAAACCAAACATGAGAACCATCCTATAACATGAGATGTGAAATCCAAATCCTTCCCTTTCCAAACCTGAGACCCTTCCTATAGCTTGAGATGAAATATCAAACTCCTTCCCATTCCAATCCTGAGATAGCTTGAGATGTGATATCCAACTCCATCCCATTCCAATCCTGAGACCCTTCCGATAGCATGAGATGTGATAGCTCAATGCTTCTAATATCAAAACTGAGACCCTCCCTATAGTATGAGATGTGAATTCTAAGTCCTTACCATTCCTATCCTGAGACCCTTCCGATAGCAGAGATGTGATATCTCAATGCTTATACCAAACCTGATGACCCTTCCTATGGCATGAGAGGTGATATTCAACTCCTGCCCATTCCAATCCTGAGACTCCTCCTATAGCATGAGATGTGATATCTCAATGCTTCTAATACCAGACCTGGGACCGGTCCTATAACATGAGATATGATATCCAAATCCTTCCCCTTCCAAACCTGAGACCCTTCCTATAGAAAGAGATGTGATATCCAATTCCTTCCAATTCCAATCCTGAGACCCTTCCTATAACGAGATGTGATATCCAACTCCTTCCCATTCCAACCTGAGACCCTTCCTGTAGCATGAGAAGGGAGATCCAACTCCTTCCCATTCCAATCCTGAGACCCTTCCTATACCATGAGATGTGATATCTCAATGCTTCTAATACCAAACCTGGGACCCGTCCTATATCATGAGATATGTCCTATAACATGAGATATGATATCCAAATCCTTCCCCTTCCAAACCTGAGACCCTTCCTTTAGCATGACATGTCATATCTCAATGTTTCTAATAGAAAACCTGAGACCCTTCCTATAGCAAGAGATGTGATATCCAAATCCTTCCCATTTCAATCTTGAGACCCTTCCTATAACATGAGATGTGATATCCAACTCCTACCCATTCCAACCTGAGACCCTTCCTATAGCATGAGAAGGGATATCCAATTCCTTCCCAATCCAATCCTTAGACCCTTCCGATAGCAGAGATGTGATATCTCAATGCTTATACCAAACCTGAGACCCTTCCTTTAGCATGAGATGTGATATCCAAATGCTTCACATTCCAATCCTGAGACCCTTCCTATAGCATGAGATGTGATATCTCAATGCTTCTAATACAAAACCTGAGATCCTTCCTATAACATGAGATGTGATATCCAAGTCCTTCCCATTCCAATCCTGAGACCCTTCCTATAACATGAGATGTGATATCCAACTCCTTCTACTCCAACCTGAGACCCTTCCTATAGCATGAGATGGGATATCCAACTCCTTCCAAATCCAATCCTGATACCCTTCCAATAGCATGAGATGTGATATCCCAATGCTTCTACAAAACCTGAGACCCATACCATGGCATGAGATGTGATATCAAACTCCCGTCCTATACGATGAGACTTGATATCTCAATGCTTCTAATACCAAACCTGAGACCGGTCCAATAACATGAGATGTGATATCCAAATCCTTCCCCTTCCAAACCTTAGACCCTTCCTTTATCATGAGATGTGATATCCAAGTCCTTCCCATTCCATTCCTGAGTCCCTTAATATAGCATGAGATGTGATATCTCAATGCTTCTAATACCAAACCTGAGACCCTTCCTATAACATGAGATGTGATATCCAAATCCTTCCCATTCCAATCCTGAGACCCTTCCGATAGCAGAGATGTGATATCTCAATGCTTATACCAAACCTGAGACCCTTCCGATAGCATGAGATGTGATATCTCAATGCTTCTAATACCAAACCTCAGATCCTTCCAATAACATGAGATGTGATGTCCAAATCCTTCCCCTTCCAAACCTTAGACCCTCCCTTTAGCATGAGATGTGATATCCAACTCCTTCCCATTCCAATCCTGAGACCCTTCTGATGGCATGAGATGTCATATCTCAATGCCTCTAATACCAAACCTGAGATCCTACCTCTAACATGAGATGTGATATCAAACTCCTTCCCATTCCAAACCTGAGACCCTTCAGATAGCATGAGATGTGATATTTCAATGCTTCTAAAACCAAACATGAGAACCATCCTATAACATGAGATGTGAAATCCAAATCATTCCCATTCCAAACATGAGGCCCTTCCTATAGCTTGAGATGTGATATCAAACTCCTTCCCATTCAATGTGATATCCAACTCCTTCCCATTCCAATCCTGGGACCCTTCCTATACCATGAGATGTGATAGTTCAATGCTTCTAATACCAAACCTGAGACCCGTCCTAAAACATGAGATGTGAGATCCAAATCCTTCCCCTTCCAGACCTGAGACCTTTCCTTTAGCATGACATGTGATAACCAACTCCTTCCCATTCCAAACCTGAGACCCTTCCCATAGCATGAGATGTGATATCTCAATGCTTCTAAAACCAAACATGAGAACCATCCTATAACATGAGATGTGAAATCCAAATCCTTCCCTTTCCAAACCTGAGACCCTTCCTATAGCTTGAGATGAAATATCAAACTCCTTCCCATTCCAATCCTGAGATAGCTTGAGATGTGAGATCCAAATCCTTCCCCTTCCAAACCTGAGACCCTTCCTATAGCTTGATATGTGATATCAAACTCCTTCCCATTACAATCCTGAGATAGCTTGAGATGTGATATCCAACTCCATCCCATTCCAATCCTGAGACCCTTCCGATAGCATGAGATGTGATAGCTCAATGCTTCTAATATCAAAACTGAGACCCTCCCTATAGTATGAGATGTGAAATCTACGTCCTTCCCATTCCTATCCTGAGACCCTTCCGATAGCAGAGATGTGATATCTCAATGCTTATACCGAACCTGATGACCCTTCCTTTAGCATGAGATGTGATATTCAACTCCTTCCCATTCCAAACCTGAGACCCTTCCTATAACATGAGACGTGATATCCAACTCCTTCCCATTCCAAACCTGAGACCTTTCCTTTAGCATATGTGATATCCAACTCCTTCCAATTCCAATACTGAGACCCTTCCAATAGCATATGTGATATCTCAATGCTTCTAATATCAAAACTGAGACCCTCCCTATAACATGAGATGTGATATCCAACTCCTTCCCATTCCAATACTGAGACCCTTCCAATAGCATATGTGATATCTCAATGCTTCTAATATGAAAACTGAGACCCTCCCTATAACATGAATTGTGATATCCAAATCCTTCCCATTCCAATCCTGAGACCCTTCCGATAGCAGAGATGTGATATCTCAATGCTTATACCAAACCTAAGACCCTTCCTATAGCATGAGATGTGATATCTCAATGCTTCTAATACCAAACCTGAGATCCTTCCAATAACATGAGATATGATGTCCAAATCCCTCCCCTTCCAAACCTTAGACCATCCCTTTAGCATGAGATTTGATATCCAACTCCTTCCCATTCCAATCCTGAGACCCTTCTGATAGCATGAGATGTGATATCTCAATGCCTCTAATACCAAACCTGAGATCCTACCTCTAACATGAAATGTGATATCCATCTCCTTCCCTTTCCAAACCTGAGACCCTGCCTATAGCATGAGATGTGATATCCAAGTCCTTCCCATTCCAATCCTGAGACCCTTCCTATAGCATGTGATGTGATATCTCAATGCTTATACCAAACCTGAGACCCTTCCTATGGCATGAGATGTCATATACAACTCCTTCCCATTCCAACCCTGAGACCCTTCCTATAGCATGAGATGTGATATCTCAATGCTTATACCAAACCTGAGACCCTTCCTATAGCATGAGATGTGATATCCAACTTCTTCCCATTCCAATCCTGAGACCCTTCCTATAGCATGAGATGTGATATCTCAATGCTTCTAATACCAAACCTGAGATCCTTCCAATAACATGAGATATGATGTCCAAATCCCTCCCCTTCCAAACCTTAGACCATCCCTTTAGCATGAGATTTGATATCCAACTCCTTCCCATTCCAATCCTGAGACCCTTCTGATAGCATGAGATGTGATATCTCAATGCCTCTAATACCAAACCTGAGACCCTTCCTATAGCATGAGATGTGATATCCAACTTCTTCCCATTCCAATCCTGAGACCCTTCCTTTAGCATGAGATGTCATATCTCAATGTTTCTAATAGAAAACCTGAGACCCTTCCTATAGCAAGAGATGTGATATCCAAATCCTTCCCATTTCAATCTTGAGACCCTTCCTATAACATGAGATGTGATATCCAACTCCTACCCATTCCAACCTGAGACCCTTCCTATAGCATGAGAAGGGATATCCAATTCCTTCCCAATCCAATCCTTAGACCCTTCCGATAGCAGAGATGTGATATCTCAATGCTTATACCAAACCTGAGACCCTTCCTTTAGCATGAGATGTGATATCCAAATGCTTCACATTCCAATCCTGAGACCCTTCCTATAGCATGAGATGTGATATCTCAATGCTTCTAATACAAAACCTGAGATCCTTCCTATAACATGAGATGTGATATCCAAGTCCTTCCCATTCCAATCCTGAGACCCTTCCTATAACATGAGATGTGATATCCAACTCCTTCTACTCCAACCTGAGACCCTTCCTATAGCATGAGATGGGATATCCAACTCCTTCCAAATCCAATCCTGATACCCTTCCAATAGCATGAGATGTGATATCCCAATGCTTCTACAAAACCTGAGACCCATACCATGGCATGAGATGTGATATCAAACTCCCGTCCTATACGATGAGACTTGATATCTCAATGCTTCTAATACCAAACCTGAGACCGGTCCAATAACATGAGATGTGATATCCAAATCCTTCCCCTTCCAAACCTTAGACCCTTCCTTTATCATGAGATGTGATATCCAAGTCCTTCCCATTCCATTCCTGAGTCCCTTAATATAGCATGAGATGTGATATCTCAATGCTTCTAATACCAAACCTGAGACCCTTCCTATAACATGAGATGTGATATCCAAATCCTTCCCATTCCAATCCTGAGACCCTTCCGATAGCAGAGATGTGATATCTCAATGCTTATACCAAACCTGAGACCCTTCCGATAGCATGAGATGTGATATCTCAATGCTTCTAATACCAAACCTCAGATCCTTCCAATAACATGAGATGTGATGTCCAAATCCTTCCCCTTCCAAACCTTAGACCCTCCCTTTAGCATGAGATGTGATATCCAACTCCTTCCCATTCCAATCCTGAGACCCTTCTGATGGCATGAGATGTCATATCTCAATGCCTCTAATACCAAACCTGAGATCCTACCTCTAACATGAGATGTGATATCAAACTCCTTCCCATTCCAAACCTGAGACCCTTCAGATAGCATGAGATGTGATATTTCAATGCTTCTAAAACCAAACATGAGAACCATCCTATAACATGAGATGTGAAATCCAAATCATTCCCATTCCAAACATGAGGCCCTTCCTATAGCTTGAGATGTGATATCAAACTCCTTCCCATTCAATGTGATATCCAACTCCTTCCCATTCCAATCCTGGGACCCTTCCTATACCATGAGATGTGATAGTTCAATGCTTCTAATACCAAACCTGAGACCCGTCCTAAAACATGAGATGTGAGATCCAAATCCTTCCCCTTCCAGACCTGAGACCTTTCCTTTAGCATGACATGTGATAACCAACTCCTTCCCATTCCAAACCTGAGACCCTTCCCATAGCATGAGATGTGATATCTCAATGCTTCTAAAACCAAACATGAGAACCATCCTATAACATGAGATGTGAAATCCAAATCCTTCCCTTTCCAAACCTGAGACCCTTCCTATAGCTTGAGATGAAATATCAAACTCCTTCCCATTCCAATCCTGAGATAGCTTGAGATGTGAGATCCAAATCCTTCCCCTTCCAAACCTGAGACCCTTCCTATAGCTTGATATGTGATATCAAACTCCTTCCCATTACAATCCTGAGATAGCTTGAGATGTGATATCCAACTCCATCCCATTCCAATCCTGAGACCCTTCCGATAGCATGAGATGTGATAGCTCAATGCTTCTAATATCAAAACTGAGACCCTCCCTATAGTATGAGATGTGAAATCTACGTCCTTCCCATTCCTATCCTGAGACCCTTCCGATAGCAGAGATGTGATATCTCAATGCTTATACCGAACCTGATGACCCTTCCTTTAGCATGAGATGTGATATTCAACTCCTTCCCATTCCAAACCTGAGACCCTTCCTATAACATGAGACGTGATATCCAACTCCAAAGGCTAGTAAGTGCCAGATTGGACAAGGCTCAGTGGTTTACCTTGGACATGAAGTAGGTGGAGGGAGGATACAGCCTCTACCCAGTAAAGTACAAGCAGTACAAGACTGGCCTACCCCCACTACGCAAACCCAAGTGAGAGCCTTTTTAGGACTCACGGGGTATTACCGCAATTTTGTGGCAGACTATGGTACCATAGCTGCTCCTCTGACTGCCCTCACAACTCCGAAGAAACCCAAGAAGGTAACTTGGACCGACGAGTGTGAGGAGGCCTTCAATGGCTTAAAAGACTCCTTGTGCCACGCCCCTGTGCTCAGGGCCCCTGATTATCAAAGACCTTTTATCGTGCAGACGGATGCCTCTGACACTGGGATAGGAGCTGTACTATCACAAGTAGATGAGAAGGGTAAGGAACACCCTATCGGTTTTATTAGTCGCCAGCTTAAGGACAGAGAGCTCAGATGGTCCACGGTAGAGAAAGAATGTTTCTCTGTTGTGTGGGCCCTAAGGAAGCTGAGGCCCTACCTCTATGGGACCCACTTCACTGTGCAGACTGACCATAAGCCGTTAAAGTGGCTAATGAACATGAAGGGGGAGAATCCAAAGTTGCTTAGGTGGTCCATAAGTCTTCAAGGCTTCGACTTCACTATTGAGCATAGACCAGGTGTCCAACATAGCAATGCTGATGGGTTGTCCAGAATGTTTAACCGACCTGAACAAGAGACTCATCCAGGGGTGGATTAGTTCCCCCTGTCCATAGTCTGGGAGGGGCGAGTGTTAGGAAAGATTTCGTAATTGTAGGGAATTTTCCTTCCATGTGGCAACCTCTAAACTTTTTGCTATTGTTTTTAACCTTGTTCTTGACTTTGCCAGAGAAGTACAGCCTTCTGCCGCACTTCTCTGGGCTTTCGCTCCTTTCTTACGGGGAAACTGACATGCCCTTAAGACAGTCAGTACCGGGGAACGTGGTTTCCCGTAGTTTCTTTTATCGTGTCGCAGCTTTAGTGCAACACGACACAAGAGGGCACTGTAAGCTAAGTTACAGCTCTCTTGGGTCTCTAGCCTTCTACAGGCCCTAGATACTCTTTTAGGATGGTATTTGATCGGTGCAAGTCATTCAGGGACTGGAATGGTGGCAGCGATCGTTTTGTTTATTTTGAGCTCCTTTTGGCGTTCTGAGCACGTTTTTGCACTGAACCCAAAATGGTGGCCTGGCTCCCAAAATGGCCAGGCCGCGAGGCTCCTTTGTCCTGTCCACTGTCCGTCTTGCTCCCTTCACCTTCCCCAGGTCCGGCGACCCGGGGCCTTCCTTATTTGGGCATGTACTTTCCCGCGAAACGTGGTTGCTTTCGCGGGCTTCTACATGTCGTTTGTGTGCCTCCAGGGTGTGGGCTGGGATGTCTGGTCCCAATACACATCCTGGGTGCCAGAGAGTCTAGGGTGGTGTGAATGCCTGGGACCACCGTGGTCCGTGATTGGTCCACGTATGGTATGTGTTTTGAAGAGCGGATCTCCCATTGGCTCCCCTCCGTTTTGGCGCGAAGGGAACCGTGGATAAGAGGGGGCTGGAAACACCACTACCATGTCGATCTCCTGAGTTCTCACGAACGAAGGAATACAGGAGCCAAGTATCCTGCAACTACGAGGCTGGACCGAGGAATCGCTGGTGACCCGCTGAAGGAATCCTCCTTTGCACTGCTGTCGTCCGGAGAGCCCCTGTCCTCCTTTGATCGAACCAGAAGGCCTGTACTGGTGCTTCGACCTTTGGAATAGCAGGAACAGCTATTCCCGGCATCTTCAACCATCTCCTGCCAAGTAAGCCTTCGGAAGCGTCTCTGGGCCATCCAGTTGACTGACCAGCTTACAAAGGAGTTTGGCTCTGCAACCGCCGCCAGGTTGTGTTGTATTGCGAGTCCTTGTCCCTCTCCCACGCTTCGTACTCTTGGCGTCCCCAGGTCTGAAGGGAGGAGGGTTCATTTGGCTCGAATACACACGGCCGCTCCGTTGTCCTGTGCGGCAACAAAACTGTGCCGGTTTCGTCGATTGGGACGTCTTTTTGCTCTGCACGACTACAAAGCGTTCCCTGCTCTTCTGAACCTGCCAGCTGCTGAAACTATCGTGGAGAAGCCTGGGTCTGCTTGCTTCGGGGACCGGTGAGTAGTATATCTAGGATCTGGTCGCCCTCCTGCAGTATCCCATTGCTTTTCCCTGCTGTGTAAAAACAGCACCCTTTTGCCGCGCTCGCGCTCTGCTTCTGCCCGCTGTGGAGGCTGCGCTTGAGTTGCGGAACCTGTTCTTCTTCTGCTGTGCACTAACGTAAACCGCCTGACTTCCTCCGAAGAGCTTCCCCTTGTGCCCGTCGGCACCGGCGTGGCAGGTACTTTGAGCACAAGGCTTCACTCTTCGCAGGGCTCGGACTTCCATCTAGTTAGGTGCCTATGAAGGCGAACTGAGTCGAAAGCATTATCGCACTGCCTGTTTTCCTTCCCTGGCAGGTGGACTACATATTTCGTGCTTTAAACGCTTGCGACTGTGTATTTGTATATATATTGTGTTGATATGGTATGTGTTGGTTTAATATTGTGATTTTCTCGCTACGGTCATTATTTTAAAGGCCTTAAAATAAATGTGTATCTATTTTTGATATAACAACTGTTTGGAGTAGTTTGTAAGCGCTCTTGCTTTGTGTGCTCATTGCGGGCTTTCAGTCACCCTCACCCCTCTTGAGACCTAGTCTTGACCGCCGCGATCGCTACCTTGATTGGTCTGGCTTGTCCAGAGGTTACCCTGTTCCAAGTAATTAGGTTGGCCTTCTGAACTTCTGCGCCACCAGGACAGAGTTCAGAAATCCGTCTTAACAGGAAGGATTTGGATATCACATCTCATGTTATCGGAAGGATCTCACGTTTGGTATTAGAAGTATTGAGATATCATATCTCATGCTATAGGAAGGGTCTCAGGATTGGAATGGGAAGGAGTTGGATATCACATCTCATGCTATAGGGAGGGTCTAAGGTTTGGAAGGGGAAGGATTTGGATATCACATTTCATGTTAGAGGAAGGATCTCAGGTTTGGTATTAGAAGCATAGAGATATCACATCTCATGCTATAGGAAGCGTCTCAGGATTGGAATGGGAAGCAGTTGGATATCACATCTCATGCTATAGGAAGGGTCTCAGGTTTGGTATAAGCATTGAGATATCACATCTCATGCTATAGGAAGGGTCTCAGGATTGGAATGGGAAGGACTTGGATATCACATCTCATGCTATAGGGAGGGTCTCAAGTTTGATATTAGAAGCTTTGAGATATCACATCTCATGATATCCGAAGGGTCTCAGGATTGGAATGGGAAGGAGTTGGATATCACATCTCATGATAAAGGAAGGGTCTAAGGTTTGGAAGGGGAAGGATTTGGATATCACATCTCATGTTATATTACGGGTCTCAGGTTTGGTATTAGAAGCATTGAGATATCAAGTCTCATAGTATAGGAAGGGTCTCAGAATTGGAATGGGAAGGAGTTGGATATCACATCTCATGCTATAGGAAGTGTCTCAGGATTGGAATGGGAAGGAGTTGGATATCACATCTCATGTTATAGGAAGGATCTCAGGTTTGGTACAAGCATTGAGATATCACATCTCTGCTATCGGAAGAGTCTCAGGATTGGAATGGGAAGGAGTTGGATATCCCATCTCATGTTATAGGACGGGTCTCAGGTTTGTTATTAGAATCATTGAGATATCATATTGCATGCTGTAGGAAGGGTCTAAGGGTTGGAATGTGAAGGACTTGGATATCGCATCTCATGCTATAGATAGGCTCTTAGGTTTGGAAAGGGAAGGAGTTGGATATCACATTTCATGTTAGAGGAAGGATCTCAGGTTTGGTATTAGAAGCATAGAGATATCACATCTCATGCTATAGGAAGGGTCTCAGGATTGGAATGGGAAGCAGTTGGATATCACATCTCATGCTATAGGAAGTGTCTCAGGATTGGAATGGGAAGGACTTGGGTATCACATCTCATGCTATAGGGAGGGTCTCAAGTTTGATATTAGAAGCATTGAGATATCACATCTCATGCTATAGGAAGGGTCTCAGGATTGGAATGGGAAGGAGTTGGATATCACATCTCATGCTATAGGAAGGGTCTCAGGTTTGGTATAAGCAGTGAGATATCACATCTCATGCTATAGGAAGTGTCTCAGGATTGGAATGGGAAGGAGTTGGATTACACATCTCATGTTATAGGAAGGATCTCAGGTTTGGTATAAGCATTGAGATATCACATCTCTGCTATCGGAAGGGTCTCAGGATTGGAATGGGAAGGAGTTGGATATTCCCATCTCATGTTATAGGGAGGGTCTCAAGTTTGATATTAGAAGCATTGAGATATCACATTTCATGATATCGGAAGGGTCTCAAGATTGGAATGGGAAGGAGTTGGCTATCACATCTCATGATAAAGGAAGGGTCTAAGGTTTGGAAGGGGAAGCATTTGGATATCACATCTCATGTTATAGGACGGGTCTCAGGTTTTTTATTAGAAGCATTGAGATATCATATTGCATGCTGTAGGAAGGGTCTAAGGATTGGAATGGGAAGGACTTGGATATCACATCTCATGCTATAGATAGGCTCTCAGGTTTGGAAAGTGAAGGAGTTGGATATCACATTTCATGTTAGAGGAAGGGTCTCAGGTTTGGTATAAGCATTGAGATATCACATCTCAGGCTATAGGAAGGGTCTCAGGATTGGAATGGGAAGGAGTTGGATATCACATCTCATGCTAAAGGAAGGGTCTCAGGTTTGGTATAAGCATTGAGATATCACATCTCATGCTATAGGAAGGGTCCAGGATTGGAATGGAAGGAGTTGGATATCACATCTCATGTTATAGGAAGGATCTCAGGTTTGGTATTAGAAGCATTGAGACATCACATCTCATGCTATAGGAAGGGTCTCAGGATTGGAATGGGAAGGAGTTGGATATCACATCTCATGCTATAGGAAGGGTCTCAGGATTGGAATGGGAAGGAGTTGAATATGACATCTCATGCCGTAGGAAGGGTCTCAGGTTTGGTATAAACATTGAGATATCACATCTCTGCTATCAAAAGGGTCTCAGGATTGGAATGGGAAGGAGTTGGATATCCCATCTCATGTTATAGGAAGAGTCTCAGGTTTGGTATTAGAAGCATTGAGATATCACATCTCATGCTATAGGAAGTGTCTCAGGATTGGAATGGGAAGGACTTGGATATCACATCTCATGCTATAGGTAGGGTCTCAAGTTTGATATTAGAAGCATTGAGATATCACATCTCATGCTATAGGAAGGGTCTGAGGATTGGAATGGGAAGGAGTTGGATATCACATCTCATGCTATGGGAAGGGTCTCAGGTTTGGTATAAGCAGTGAGATATCACATCTCATGCTATAGGAAGTGTCTCAGGATTGGAATGGGAAGGAGTTGGATATCACATCTCATGTTATAGGAAGGATCTCAGGTTTGGTATAAGCATTGAGATATCACATCTCTGCTATCGGAAGGGTCTCAGGATTGGAATGGGAAGGAGTTGGATATTCCCATCTCATGTTATAGGAAGGGTCTCAGGTTTGGTATTAGAAGCATTGAGATATCACATCTCATGCTATAGGAAGGGTCTCAGGATTGGAATGGGAAGGACTTGGATATCACATCTCATGCTATAGGGAGGGTCTCAAGTTTGATATTAGAAGCTTTGAGATATCACATCTCATGATATCGGAAGGGTCTCAGGATTGGAATGGGAAGGAGTTGGATATCACATCTCATGATAAAGGAAGGGTCTAAGGTTTGGAAGGGGAAGGATTTGGATATCACAATTCATGTTATATTACGGGTCTCAGGTTTGGTATTAGAAGCATTGAGATATCAAATCTCATAGTATAGGAAGGGTCTCAGAATTGGAATGGGAAGGAGTTGGATATCACATCTCATGCTATGGGAAGGGTCTCAGGTTTGGTATAAGCAGTGAGATATCACATCTCATGCTATAGGAAGTGTCTCAGGATTGGAATGGGAAGGAGTTGGATATCACATCTCATGTTATAGGAAGGATCTCAGGTTTGGTATAAGCATTGAGATATCACATCTCTGCTATCGGAAGGGTCTCAGGATTGGAATGGGAAGGAGTTGGATATTCCCATCTCATGTTATAGGAAGGGTCTCAGGTTTGGTATTAGAAGCATTGAGATATCACATCTCATGCTATAGGAAGGGTCTCAGGATTGGAATGGGAAGGACTTGGATATCACATCTCATGCTATAGGGAGGGTCTCAAGTTTGATATTAGAAGCTTTGAGATATCACATCTCATGATATCGGAAGGGTCTCAGGATTGGAATGGGAAGGAGTTGGATATCACATCTCATGATAAAGGAAGGGTCTAAGGTTTGGAAGGGGAAGCATTTGGATATCACATCTCATGTTATAGGACGGGTCTCAGGTTTGGTATTAGAAGCATTGAGATATCAAGTCTCATGGTATAGGAAGGGTCTCAGAATTGGAATGGGAAGGAGTTGGATATCACATCTCAAGCTATAGGAAGGGTCTCAGGATTAGAATGGGAAGGAGTTTGATATCACATCTCATGCCATAGTATGGGTCTCAGGTTTGGTAGAAGCATTGGGATATCAGATCTCATGCTATCGGAAGGGTATCGGGATTGGATTTGGAAGGAGTTGGATATCCCATCTCATGCTATAGGAAGGGTCTCAGGTTGGAATGGGAAGGAGTTGGGTATCACATCTCATGTTATAGGAAGGGTCTCAGGATTGGAATGGGAAGGACTTGGATATCACATCTCATGCTATAGGAAGGCTCTCAGGTTTGCAAGGGGAAAGAGTTGGATATCACATTTCATGTTAGAGGTAGGATCTCAGGTTTGGTGTTAGAAGTATTGAGATATCACATCTCATGCTATCAGAAGGATCTCAGGTTTGGTATAGAAGCATTGAGATATCATATCTTATGCTATCAGAAGAGTCTCAGGATTGGAATGGGAAGGAGTTGGATATCACATCTCATGCTAAAGGGAGGGTCTCAGGTTTGGAAGATAAGGATTTGGATATCACATCTCATGTTATAGGAAGGATCTCAGGTTTGGTATTAGAAGTATTGAGATATCACATCTCATGCTATCGGAAGGATCTCAGGTTTGGTATAGAAGCATTGAGATATCATATCTTATGCTATCAGAAGGGTCTCAGGATTGGAATGGGAAGGAGTTGGATATCACATCTCATGCTAAAGGGCGGGTCTCAGGTTTGGAAGGGGAAGGATTTGGATATCACATCTCATGTTATAGGATGGATCTCAGGTTTGGTATTAGAAGTATTGAGATATCACATCTCATGTTATCGGAAGGATCTCAGGTTTGGTATTAGAAGTATTGAGATATCACCTCTCATGCTATAGGAAGGGTCTCAGGATTGGAATGGGAAGGAGTTGGATATCACATCTCATGCTAAAGGAAGGGTCTCAGGTTTGGTAGAAGCATTGAGATATCACATCTCATGCTATAGGAAGGGTCTCAGGATTGGAATGGGAAGGACTTAGATATCACATATCATGCTATAGGGAGGGTCTCAGTTTTGATATTAGAAGCATTGAGATATCACATCTCATGCTATCGGAAGTGTCTCAGGATTGGAATGGGAAGGAGCTGGATATCACATCTCATGCTAAAGGAAGGGTCCCAGGTTTGGAACGGGAAGGAGTTGGATATCACATCTCATGTTATAGGAAGGGTCTCAGGTTTGGTATAAACATTGAGATATCACATCTCTGCTATCGGAAGTGTCTCAGGATTGGAATGGGAAGGAGTTGGATATCCCATCTCATGTTATAGGACGGGTCTCAGGTTTTTTATTAGAATCATTGAGATATCATATTGCATGCTGTAGGAAGGGTCTAAGGATTGGAATGGGAAGGACTTGGATATCACATCTCATGCTATAGATAGGCTCTCAGGTTTGGAAAGTGAAGGAGTTGGATATCACATTTCATGTTAGAGGAAGGATCTCAGGTTTGGTATTAGAGGCATTGAGATATCACATCTCAGGCTATAGGAAGGGTCTCAGGATTGGAATGGGAAGGAGTTGGATATCACATCTCATGCTAAAGGAAGGGTCTCAGGTTTGGTATAAGCATTGAGATATCACATCTCATGCTATAGGAAGGGTCCAGGATTGGAATGGAAGGAGTTGGATATCACATCTCATGTTATAGGAAGGATCTCAGGTTTGGTATTAGAAGCATTGAGACATCACATCTCATGCTATAGGAAGGGTCTCAGGATTGGAATGGGAAGGAGTTGGATATCACATCTCATGCTATAGGAAGGGTCTCAGGATTGGAATGGGAAGGAGTTGAATATGACATCTCATGCCGTAGGAAGGGTCTCAGGTTTGGTATAAACATTGAGATATCACATCTCTGCTATCAAAAGGGTCTCAGGATTGGAATGGGAAGGAGTTGGATATCCCATCTCATGTTATAGGAAGAGTCTCAGGTTTGGTATTAGAAGCATTGAGATATCACATCTCATGCTATAGGAAGTGTCTCAGGATTGGAATGGGAAGGACTTGGATATCACATCTCATGCTATAGGTAGGGTCTCAAGTTTGATATTAGAAGCATTGAGATATCACATCTCATGCTATAGGAAGGGTCTGAGGATTGGAATGGGAAGGAGTTGGATATCACATCTCATGCTATGGGAAGGGTCTCAGGTTTGGTATAAGCAGTGAGATATCACATCTCATGCTATAGGAAGTGTCTCAGGATTGGAATGGGAAGGAGTTGGATATCACATCTCATGTTATAGGAAGGATCTCAGGTTTGGTATAAGCATTGAGATATCACATCTCTGCTATCGGAAGGGTCTCAGGATTGGAATGGGAAGGAGTTGGATATTCCCATCTCATGTTATAGGAAGGGTCTCAGGTTTGGTATTAGAAGCATTGAGATATCACATCTCATGCTATAGGAAGGGTCTCAGGATTGGAATGGGAAGGACTTGGATATCACATCTCATGCTATAGGGAGGGTCTCAAGTTTGATATTAGAAGCTTTGAGATATCACATCTCATGATATCGGAAGGGTCTCAGGATTGGAATGGGAAGGAGTTGGATATCACATCTCATGATAAAGGAAGGGTCTAAGGTTTGGAAGGGGAAGGATTTGGATATCACAATTCATGTTATATTACGGGTCTCAGGTTTGGTATTAGAAGCATTGAGATATCAAATCTCATAGTATAGGAAGGGTCTCAGAATTGGAATGGGAAGGAGTTGGATATCACATCTCAAGCTATAGGAAGGGTCTCAGAATTGGAATGGGAAGGACTTGGATATCACATCTCATGCTATAGGAAGGCTCTCAGGTTTGGAAGGGGAAAGAGTTGGATATCACATTTCATGTTAGAGGTAGGATCTCAGGTTTGGTATTAGAGGCATTGAGATATCACATCTCATGCTATCAGAAGGGTCTCAGGAATGGAATGGGAAGGAGTTGGATATCACATCTCATGCTAAAGGGAGGGTCTCAGGTTTGGAAGGGGAAGGATTTGGATATCACATCTCATGTTATAGGAAGGATCTCAGGTTTGGTATTAGAAGCATTGAGATATCACATCTCATGCTATCGGAAGGATCTCAGGTTTGGTATTAGAAGCATTGAGATATCACATCTCATGCTATCAGAAGAGTCTCAGGATTGGAATAGGAAGGAGTTGGATATCACATCTCATGCTAAAGGGAGGGTCTCAGGTTTGGAAGGGGAAGGATTTGGATATCACATCTCATGTTATCGGAAGGATCTCACGTTTGGTATTAGAAGTATTGAGATATCATATCTCATGCTATAGGAAGGGTCTCAGGATTGGAATGGGAAGGAGTTGGATATCACATCTCATGCTATAGGGAGGGTCTCAGGATTGGAATGGGAAGGACTTAGATATCACATATCATGCTATAGGGAGGGTCTCAGTTTTGATATTAGAAGCATTGAGATATCACATCTCATGCTATCGGAAGTGTCTCAGGATTGGAATGGGAAGGAGCTGGATATCACATCTCATGCTAAAGGAAGGGTCTCAGGTTTGGAACGGGAAGGATTTGGATATCACATCTCATGTTATAGGAAGGGTCTCAGGTTTGGTATAAGCATTGAGATATCACATCTCTGCTATCGGAAGAGTCTCAGGATTGGAATGGGAAGGAGTTGGATATCCCATCTCATGTTATAGGACGGGTCTCAGGTTTGTTATTAGAATCATTGAGATATCATATTGCATGCTGTAGGAAGGGTCTAAGGGTTGGAATGTGAAGGACTTGGATATCACATCTCATGCTATAGATAGGCTCTTAGGTTTGGAAAGGGAAGGAGTTGGATATCACATTTCATGTTAGAGGAAGGATCTCAGGTTTGGTATTAGAAGCATAGAGATATCACATCTCATGCTATAGGAAGGGTCTCAGGATTGGAATGGGAAGCAGTTGGATATCACATCTCATGCTATAGGAAGGGTCTCAGGTTTGGTATAAGCATTGAGATATCACATCTCATGCTATAGGAAGGGTCTCAGGATTGGAATGGGAAGGACTTGGATATCACATCTCATGCTATAGGGAGGGTCTCAAGTTTGATATTAGAAGCTTTGAGATATCACATCTCATGATATCGGAAGGGTCTCAGGATTGGAATGGGAAGGAGTTGGATATCACATCTCATGATAAAGGAAGGGTCTAAGGTTTGGAAGGGGAAGGATTTGGATATCACATCTCATGTTATATTACGGGTCTCAGGTTTGGTATTAGAAGCATTGAGATATCAAGTCTCATAGTATAGGAAGGGTCTCAGAATTGGAATGGGAAGGAGTTGGATATCACATCTCAAGCTATACGAAGGGTCTCAGGATTGGAATGGGAAGGACTTGGATATCACATCTCATGCTATAGGAAGGCTCTCAGGTTTGGAAGGGGAAAGAGTTGGATATCACATTTCATGTTAGAGGTAGGATCTCAGGTTTGGTATTAGAGGCATTGAGATATCACATCTCATGCTATCAGAAGGGTCTCAGGAATGGAATGGGAAGGAGTTGGATATCACATCTCATGCTAAAGGGAGGGTCTCAGGTTTGGAAGGGGAAGGATTTGGATATCACATCTCATGTTATAGGAAGGATCTCAGGTTTGGTATTAGAAGCATTGAGATATCACATCTCATGCTATCGGAAGGATCTCAGGTTTGGTATTAGAAGCATTGAGATATCACATCTCATGCTATCAGAAGAGTCTCAGGATTGGAATAGGAAGGAGTTGGATATCACATCTCATGCTAAAGGGAGGGTCTCAGGTTTGGAAGGGGAAGGATTTGGATATCACATCTCATGTTATCGGAAGGATCTCACGTTTGGTATTAGAAGTATTGAGATATCATATCTCATGCTATAGGAAGGGTCTCAGGATTGGAATGAGAAGGAGTTGGATATCACATCTCATGCTATAGGGAGGGTCTCAGGATTGGAATGGGAAGGACTTAGATATCACATATCATGCTATAGGGAGGGTCTCAGTTTTGATATTAGAAGCATTGAGATATCACATCTCATGCTATCGGAAGTGTCTCAGGATTGGAATGGGAAGGAGCTGGATATCACATCTCATGCTAAAGGAAGGGTCTCAGGTTTGGAACGGGAAGGATTTGGATATCACATCTCATGTTATAGGAAGGGTCTCAGGTTTGGTATAAGCATTGAGATATCACATCTCTGCTATCGGAAGTGTCTCAGGATTGGAATGGGAAGGAGTTGGATATCCCATCTCATGTTATAGGACGGGTCTCAGGTTCGTTATTAGAATCATTGAGATATCATATTGCATGCTGTAGGAAGGGTCTAAGGGTTGGAATGTGAAGGACTTGGATATCACATCTCATGCTATAGATAGGCTCTTAGGTTTGGAAAGGGAAGGAGTTGGATATCACATTTCATGTTAGAGGAAGGATCTCAGGTTTGGTATTAGAAGCATTGAGATATCACATCTCATGCTATAGGAAGGGTCTCAGGATTGGAATGGGAAGCAGTTGGATATCACATCTCATGCTATAGGAAGGGTCTCAGGTTTGGTATAAGCATTGAGATATCACATCTCATGCTATAGGACGGGTCTCAGGATTGGAATGGAAGGAGTTGGATATCACATCTCATGTTATAGGAAGGATCTCAGGTTTGGTATTAGAAGCATTGAGACATCACATCTCATGCTATAGGAAGGGTCTCAGGGTTGGAATGGGAAGGAGTTGGATATCACATCTCATCCAATAGGAAGGGTCTCAGGTTTGGAATAGGAAGGAATTGGATATCACATCTCATGTTATAGGAAGGATCTCAGGTTTGGTATTAGAAGCATTGAGATATCACATCTCAAGCTATAGGACGGGTCTCAGGATTGGAATGTGAAGGATTTGGATATCACATCTCATGCTAAAGGAAGGGTCTCAGGTTTGGTAGAAGCATTGAGATATCACGTCTCTGCTATCGGAAGGGTCTCAGTATTGGATTGGGAAGGAGTTGGATATCCCTTCTCATGCTATAGGAAGGGTCTCAGGATTTGAATGGCAAGGAGTTGGATATCACATCTCATGCCATAGGAATGGTCTCAGGTTTGGTATAAGCATTGAGATATCACATCTCTGCTATCGGAAGGGTCTCAGGATTGGATTGGGAAGGAGTTGGATATCCCTTCTCATGCTATAGGAAGTGTCTCAGGTTGGAATGGGAAGGAGTTGGATATCACATCTCATGTTATAGGAAGGGTCTCAGGATTGGAATGGGAAGGATTTGGATATCACATCTCTTGCTATAGGAAGGGTCTCAGGATTGGAATGGGTAGGATTTGGATATTTCTTTCTTGCTATAGGAAGGCTCTCATGTTTGGAATGGGAAGGAGTTGGATATCACATATGCTATAGTTAGTGTCTCAGGTTTGGAACGGGAAGGAGTTGGATATCACATCTCATGTTATAGGAAGGGTCTCAGGTTTGGTATAAGCATTGAGATATCACATCTCTGCTATCGGAAGCGGCTCAGGATTGGAATGGGAAGGAGTTTTATATCCCATCTCATGTTATAGGAAGAGTCTCTGGTTTGGTATTAGAATCATTGAGATATCACATCGCATGCTGTAGGAAGGGTCTAAGGATTGGAATGGGATGCACTTGGATATCACATCTCATGCTATAGGTAGGCTCTCAGGTTTGGTATAAGCATTGAGATATCACATCTCATGCTATAGGAAGGGTCTCAGGATTGGAATGGGAAGGAATTGGATATCACATCTCATGCTATAGGGAGGGTCTCAGGATTGGAATGGGAAGGACTTAGATATCACATATCATGCTATAGGGAGGGTCTCAGGATTGGAATGGGAAGGACTTAGATATCACATATCATGCTATAGGGAGGGTCTCAGTTTTGATATTAGAAGCATTGAGATATCACATCTCATGCTATCGGAAGTGTCTCAGGATTGGAATGGGAAGGAGCTGGATATCACATCTCATGCTAAAGGAAGGGTCTCAGGTTTGGAACGGGAAGGATTTGGATATCACATCTCATGTTATAGGAAGGGTCTCAGGTTTGGTATAAGCATGAGATATCACATCTCTGCTATCGGAAGTGTCTCAGGATTGGAATGGGAAGGAGTTGGATATCCCATCTCATGCTATAGATAGGCTCTTAGGTTTGGAAAGGGAAGGAGTTGGATATCACATTTCATGTTATAGGAAGGATCTCAGGTTTGGTATTAGAAGCATTGAGATATCACATCTCATGCTATAGGAAGGGTCTCAGGATTGGAATGTGAAGGATTTGGATATCACATCTCATGCTAAAGGAAGGGTCTCAGGTTTGGTAGAAGCATTGAGATATCACGTCTCTGCTATCGGAAGGGTCTCAGGATTGGATTGGGAAGGAGTTGGATATCCCTTCTCATGCTATAGGAAGGGTCTCAGGATTTGAATGGCAAGGAGTTGGATATCACATCTCATGCCATAGGAAGGGTCTCAGGTTTGGTATAAGCATTGAGATATCACATCTCTGCTATCGGAAGGGTCTCAGGATTGGATTGGGAAGGAGTTGGATATCCCTTCTCATGCTATAGGAAGTGTCTCAGGTTGGAATGGGAAGGAGTTGGATATCACATCTCATGTTATAGGAAGGGTCTCAGGATTGGAATGGGAAGGATTTGGATATCACATCTCTTGCTATAGGAAGGGTCTCAGGATTGGAATGGGTAGGAGTTGGATATTACTTTCTTGCTATAGGAAGGGTCTCATGTTTGGAATGGGAAGGAGTTGGATATCACATATGCTATAGTTAGTGTCTCAGGTTTGGAACGGGAAGGAGTTGGATATCACATCTCATGTTATAGGAAGGGTCTCAGGTTTGGTATAAGCATTGAGATATCACATCTCTGCTATCGGAAGCGGCTCAGGATTGGAATGGGAAGGAGTTGGATATCCCATCTCATGTTATAGGAAGAGTCTCTGGTTTGGTATTAGAATCATTGAGATATCACATCGCATGCTGTAGGAAGGGTCTAAGGATTGGAATGGGATGCACTTGGATATCACATCTCATGCTATAGGTAGGCTCTCAGGTTTGGTATAAGCATTGAGATATCACATCTCATGCTATAGGAAGGGTCTCAGGATTGGAATGGGAAGGAATTGGATATCACATCTCATGCTATAGGAAGGGTCTCAGATTTGGTATAAGCATTGAGATATCACATCTCATGCTAAAGGAAGGGTCTCAGGATTGGAATGGGAAGGAGTTGTATATCACATCTCAGGCCATAGGAAGGTTCTCAGGTTTGGTATAAGCATTGAGATATCACATCTCTGCTATCGGAAAGGTCTCAGGATTTGAATGGGAAGGAGTTGGATATCCCATCTCATGTTATAGGAAGGGTCTCAGGTTTGGTATTAGAAGCATAGAGATATCACATCTCATGCTATAGGAAGGGTCTCAGGATTGGAATGGGAAGGACTTGGATGTCACATCTCATGCTATAGGGAGGGTCTCAAGTTTGATATTAGAAGCATTGAGATAACAAATCTCATGATATCGGAAGGGTCTCAGGATTGGAATGGGAAGGAGTTGGATATCACATCTCATGATAAAGGAAGGGTCTAAGGTTTGGAAGGGGAAGGATTTGGATATCACATCTCATGTTATAGGACGGGTCTCAGGTTTGGTATTAGAAGCATTGAGATATCAAGTCTCATGGTATAAGAAGGGTCTCAGAATTGGAATGGGAAGGAGTTGGATATCACACCTCAAGCTATAGGAAGGGTCTCAGGATTGGAATGGGAAGGAGTTTGATATCACATCTCATGCCATAGTATGGGTCTCAGGTTTGGTAGAAGCATTGGGATATCACATCTCATGCTATCGGAAGGGTTTCAGTATTGGATTTGGAAGAAGTTGGATATCCCATCTCATGCTATAGGAAGGGTCTCAGGTTGGAATGGGAAGGAGTTGGATATCACATTTCATGTTATAGGAAGGGTCTCAGGATTGGAATGGGAAGGACTTGGATATCATATCTCATGCTATAGGACGGGTCTCAGGTTTGTTATTAGAATCATTGAGATATCATATTGCATGCTGTAGGAAGGGTCTAAGGATTGGAATGGGAAGGACCTGGATATCACATCTCATGCTATAGATAGGCTCTTAGGTTTGGAAAGGGAAGGAGTTGGATATCACATTTCATGTTAGAGGAAGGATCTCAGGTTTGGTATTAGAAGCATTGAGACATCACATCTCATGCTATAGGAAGGGTCTCAGGGTTGGAATGGGAAGGAGTTGGATATCACATCTCATCCAATAGGAAGGGTCTCAGGTTTGGAATGGGAAGGAATTGGATATCACATCTCATGTTATAGGAAGGATCTCAGGTTTGGTATTAGAAGCATTGAGATATCACATCACATGCTATAGGAAGGGTCTCAGGATTGGAATGTGAAGGATTTGGATATCACATCTCATGCTAAAGGAAGGGTCTCAGGTTTGGTAGAAGCAATGAGATATCACGTCTCTGCTATCGGAAGGGTCTCAGGATTGGAATGGGAAGGAGTTGAATATGACATCTCATGCCGTAGGAAGGGTCTCAGGTTTGGTATAAACATTGAGATATCACATCTCTGCTATCAAAAGGGTCTCAGGATTGGAATGGGAAGGAGTTGGATATCCCATCTCATGTTATAGGAAGAGTCTCAGGTTTGGTATTAGAAGCATTGAGATATCACATCTCATGCTATAGGAAGTGTCTCAGGATTGGAATGGGAAGGACTTGGATATCACATCTCATGCTATAGGTAGGGTCTCAAGTTTGATATTAGAAGCATTGAGATATCACATCGCATGCTATAGGAAGGGTCTGAGGATTGGAATGGGAAGGAGTTGGATATCACATCTCATGCTATGGGAAGGGTCTCAGGTTTGGTATAAGCAGTGAGATATCATATCTCATGCTATAGGAAGTGTCTCAGGATTGGAATGGGAAGGAGTTGGATATCACATCTCATGTTATAGGAAGGATCTCAGGTTTGGTATAAGCATTGAGATATCACATCTCTGCTATCGGAAGGGTCTCAGGATTGGAATGGGAAGGAGTTGGATATTCCCATCTCATGTTATAGGAAGGGTCTCAGGTTTGGTATTAGAAGCATTGAGATATCACATCTCATGCTATAGGAAGGGTCTCAGGATTGGAATGGGAAGGACTTGGATATCACATCTCATGCTATAGGGAGGGTCTCAAGTTTGATATTAGAAGCTTTGAGATATCACATCTCATGATATCGGAAGGGTCTCAGGATTGGAATGGGAAGGAGTTGGATATCACATCTCATGATAAAGGAAGGGTCTAAGGTTTGGAAGGGGAAGGATTTGGATATCACATCTCATGTTATATTACGGGTCTCAGGTTTGGTATTAGAAGCATTGAGATATCAAGTCTCATAGTATAGGAAGGGTCTCAGAATTGGAATGGGAAGGACTTGGATATCACATCTCATGCTATCGGAAGGGTCTCAGGATTGGAATGGGAAGGAGTTGGATATCACATCTCATGATAAAGGAAGGATCTAAGGTTTGGAAGGGGAAGGATTTGGATATCACATCTCATGTTATATTACGGGTGTCAGGTTTGGTATTAGAAGCATTGAGATATCAAGTCTCATAGTATAGGAAGGGTCTCAGAATTGGAATGGGAAGGAGTTGGATATCACATCTCAAGCTATAGGAAGGGTCTCAGGATTGGAATGGGAAGGACTTGGATATCACATCTCATGTTATAGGAAGGGTCTCAGGATTGGAATGGGAAGAAGTTGGATATCACATCTCATGCTATTGGAAGGGTCTCAGGTTTGCAAGGGGAAAGAATTGTATATCCAATCTCATGTTATAGGACTGGTCTCAGGTTTGGTATTAGAAGCATTGAGATATCACATCGCATGCTGTAGGAAGGTTCTCAGGTTTGGAATGGGGAGGAATTGGATATCACATCTCATGTCATAGGAAGGATCTCAGGTTTGGTATTAGAAGCATTGAGATATCACATCTCATGCTATAGGAATGGTCTCAGGATTGGAATGGGAAGGAGTTGGATATTACATTCCTGCTATAGGAAGGGTCTCATGTTTGGAATGGGAATGTGTTGGATATCACATATGCTATAGGAAGGGTCTCAGGTTTGGAACGGGAAGGAGTTGGATATCACATCTCCTGCTATAGGAAGGGTCTCAGGTTTGGCATAAGCATTGAGATATCACATCTCATGCTATAGGAAGGGTCTCAGGTTTGGTATAAGCATTGAGATATCACATCTCTGCTATCGGAAGTGTCTCAGGATTGGAATGGGAAGGTGTTGGATATCCCATCTCATGTTATAGGACGGGTCTCAGGTTTGTTATTAGAATCATTGAGATATCATATTGCATGCTGTAGGAAGGGTCTAAGGATTGGAATGGGAAGGAGTTGGATATCCCATCTCATGTTATAGGAAGAGTCTCAAGTTTGGTATTAGAAGCATTTAGATATCACATCTCATGCTATAGGAAGTTTCTCAGGATTGGAATGGGAAGGAGTTGGATATCACATTTCATGTTAGAGGAAGGATCTCAGGTTTGGTATTAGAGGCATTGAGATATCACATCTCATGCTATAGGAAGGGTCTCAGGATTGGAATGGGAAGGAGTTGGATATCACATCTCATGCTATAGGAAGGGTCTCAGGTTTGGCATAAGCATTGAGATATCACATCTCATGCTATAGGAAGGGTCTCAGGATTGGAATGGGAAGGAGTTGGATATCACATCTCATGTTATAGGAAGGATCTCAGGTTTGGTATTAGAAGCATTGAGACATCACATCTCATGCTATCGGAAGGGTCTCAGGATTGGAATGGGAAGGACTTGGATATCACATCTCATGCTATAGGGAGGGTCTCAAGTTTGATATTAGAAGCATTGAGATATCATATCTCATGCTATAGGAAGGGTCTCAGGATTGGAATGGGAAGGAGTTGGATATCACATCTCATGCTATAGGAAGGGTCTCAGGTTTGGTATAAGCAGTGATATATCACATCTCATGCTATAGGAAGTGTCTCAGGATTGGAATGGGAAGGAGTTGGATATCACATCTCATGTTATAGGAAGGATCTCAGGTTTGGTATAAGCATTGAGATATCACATCTCTACTATCGGAAGGGTCTCAGGATTGGAATGGGAAGGAGTTGGATATTCCCATCTCATGTTATAGGAAGGGTCTCAGGTTTGGTATTAGAAACATTGAGATATCACATCTCATGCTATAGAAAGGGTCTCAGGATTGGAATGGGAAGGACTTGGATATCACATCTCATGCTATAAGGAGGGTCTCAAGTTTGATATTAGAAGCATTGAGATATCACATCTCATGATATCGGAAGGGTCTCAAGGATGGAATGGGAAGGAGTTGGATATCACATCTCATGATAAAGGAAGTGTCTAAGGTTTGGAAGGGGAAGGAGTTTGATATCACATCTCATGCCATAGTATGGGTCTCAGGTTTGGTAGAAGCATTGGGATATCACATCTCATGCTATCGGAAGGGTATCAGGATTGGATTTGGAAGGAGTTGGATATCCCATCTCATGCTATAGGAAGGGTCTCAGGTTGGAATGGGAAGGAGTTGGATATCACATCTCATGTTATAGGAAGGGTCTCAGGATTGGAATTAGAAGGACTTGGATATCACATCTCATGCTATAGGAAGGCTCTCAGGTTTGGAAGGGGAAAGAGTTGGATATCACATTTCATGTTAGAGGTAGGATCTCAGGTTTGGTATTAGAGGCATTGAGATATCACATCACATGCTATCAGAAGAGTCTCAGGATTGGAATGGGAAGGAGTTGGATATCACATCTCATGCTAAAGGGAGGGTCTCAGGTTTGGAAGGGGAAGGATTTGGATATCACATCTCATGTTATAGGAAGGATCTCAGGTTTGGTATTAGAAGCATTGAGATATCACATCTCATGCTATCGGAAGGATCTCAGGTTTGGTATAGAAGCATTGAGATATCACTTCTCATGCTATCAGAAGGTTCTCAGGATTGGAATGGGAAGGAGTTGGATATCACATCTCATGCTAAAGGGAGGGTCTCAGGTTTGGAAGGGGAAGGATTTGGATATCATATCTCATGTTATCAGAAGGATCTCAGGTTTGGTATTAGAAGTATTGAGATATCACATCTCATGCTATAGGAAGGGTCTCAGGATTGGAATGGGAAGGAGCTGGATATCACATCTCATGCTAAAGGAAGGGTCTCAGGTTTGGAACGGGAAGGAGTTGGATATCACATCTCATGTTATAGGAAGGGTCTCAGGTTTGGTATAAGCATTGAGATATCACATCTCTGCTATCGGAAGTGTCTCAGGATTGGAATGGGAAGGACTTGGATATCACATCTCATGCTATAGATAGGCTCTCAGGTTTGGAAAGGGAAGGAGTTGGATATCACATCTCATGTTATAGGAAGGATCTCAGGTTTGGTATTAGAAGCATTGAGATATCACATCTCATGCTATCGGAAGGATCTCAGGTTTGGTATAGAAGCATTGAGATATCACTTCTCATGCTATCAGAAGGTTCTCAGGATTGGAATGGGAAGGAGTTGGATATCACATCTCATGCTAAAGGGAGGGTCTCAGGTTTGGAAGGGGAAGGATTTGGATATCATATCTCATGTTATCAGAAGGATCTCAGGTTTGGTATTAGAAGTATTGAGATATCACATCTCATGCTATAGGAAGGGTCTCAGGATTGGAATGGGAAGGAGCTGGATATCACATCTCATGCTAAAGGAAGGGTCTCAGGTTTGGAACGGGAAGGAGTTGGATATCACATCTCATGTTATAGGAAGGGTCTCAGGTTTGGTATAAGCATTGAGATATCACATCTCTGCTATCGGAAGTGTCTCAGGATTGGAATGGGAAGGACTTGGATATCACATCTCATGCTATAGATAGGCTCTCAGGTTTGGAAAGGGAAGGAGTTGGATATCACATTTCATGTTAGAGGAAGGATCTCAGGTTTGGTATTAGAGGCATTGAGATATCAGATCTCAGGCTATAGGAAGGGTCTCAGGATTGGAATGGGAAGGAGTTGGATATCACATCTCATGCTAGAGGAAGGGTCTCAGGTTTGGTATAAGCATTGAGATATCACATCTCGTGCTATAGGAAGGGTCTCAGGATTGGAATGGGAAGGAGTTGTATATGACATCTCATGCCGTAGGAAGGGTCTCAGGTTTGGCATAAGCATTGAGATATCACATCTCTGCTATCGAAAGGGTCTTAGGATTGGAATGGGAAGGAGTTGGATATCCCATCTCATGTTATAGGAAGAGTCTCAGGTTTGGTATTAGAAGCATTGAGATATCCCATCTCATGATATAGGAAGGGTCTCAGTTTGGAATGGGAAGGAGTTGGATATCACATTTCATGTTATAGGAAGGGTCTCAGGATTGGAATGGGAAGGACTTGGATATCATATCCCATGCTATAGGAAGGCTCTCAGGTTTGGAAGGGGAAGGAGTTGGATATCACATTTCATGTTAGAGGAAGGATCTCAGGTTTGGTATTAGAGGCCTTGAGATATCACATCTCATGCTATAGGAAGGGTCTCAGGATTGGAATGGGAAGGAGTTGGTTATCACATCTCAAGCTATAGGAACGGTCTCAGGTTTGGTATAAGCATTGTGATATCACATCTCATGCTATAGGAAGGGTCTCAGGATTGGAATGGGAAGGAGTTGGATATCACATCTCATGTTATAGGAAAGATCTCAGGTTTGGTATTAGAAGCATTGAGACATCACATCTCATGTTATAGGAAGGGTCTCAGGATTGGAATGGGAAGAAGTTGGATATCACATCTCATGCTATAGGAAGGGTCTCAGGTTTGGTATAAGCATTGAGATATTACATCTCATGCTATAGGAAGGGTCTCAGGATTGGAATGGGAAGGAGTTGTATATGACATCTCATGCTATAGGAAGGGTCTCAGGTTTGGTATAAGCATTGAGATATCACATCACATGCTATAGGAAGGGTCTCAGGATTGGAATGGGAAGGACTTGGATATCACATCTCATGCTATAGGCAGGGTCTCAGGTTTGGAAAGGGAATGAGATGGATATCACATTTCATGTTAGAGGTAGGATCTCAGGTTTGGTATTAGAGGCATTGAGATATCACATCTCATGCTATCAGAAGGGTCTCAGGATTGGAATGGGAAGGAGTTGGATATCACATCTCATGCTAAAGGGAGGGTCTCAGGTTTGGAAGGGGAAGGATTTGGAAATCACATCTCATGTTATAGGAAGGATCTCAGGTTTGGTATTAGAAGCATTGAGATATCACATCTCATGCTTTCATAAGGGTCTCAGGATTGGAATGGGAAGGAGTTGGATATCACATCTGATGTTATAGGAAGGATCTCAGGTTTGGTATTAGAAGCATTGAGACATCACATCTCATGCTATAGGAAGGGTCTCAGGATTGGAATGGGAAGGAGTTGGATATAACATCTCATGCTATAGGAAGGGTCTCAGATTTGGTATAAGCATTGAGATATCACATCTCATGCTATAGGAAGGGTCTCAGGATTGGAATGGGAAGGAGTTGTATATGACATCTCAGGCCATAGGAAGGGTCTCAGGTGTGGTATAAGCATTGAGATATCACATCTCTGCTATCGGAAGGGTCTCAGGATTGGAATGGGAAGGAATTGGATATCACATCTCATGTTATAGGAAGGATCTCAGGTTTGGTATTAGAAGCATTGAGATATCCCTTCTCATGCTATAGGAAGGGTCTCAGGATTGGAATGTGAAGGATTTGGATATCACATCTCATGCTAAAGGAAGGGTCTCAGGTTTGGTAGAAGCATTGAGATATCACGTCTCTGCTATCGGAAGGGTCTCAGGATTGGATTGGGAAGGAGTTGGATATCCCTTCTCATGCTATAGGAAGGGTCTCAGGTTTGGTATAAGCATTGAGATATCACATCTCTGCTATCGGAAGGGTCTCAGGATTGGATTGGGAAGGAGTTGGATATCCCTTCTCATGCTATAGGAAGTGTCTCAGGTTGGAATGGGAAGGAGTTGGATATCACATCTCATGTTATAGGAAGGGTCTCAGGATTGGAATGGGAAGGATTTGGATATCACATCTCTTGCTATAGGAAGGGTCTCAGGATTGGAATGGGTAGGAGTTGGATATTACTTTCTTGCTATAGGAAGGGTCTCATGTTTGGAATGGGAAGGAGTTGGATATCACATATGCTATAGTTAGTGTCTCAGGTTTGGAACGGGAAGGAGTTGGATATCACATCTCATGTTATAGGAAGGGTCTCAGGTTTGGTATAAGCATTGAGATATCACATCTCTGCTATCGGAAGTGGCTCAGGATTGGAATGGGAAGGAGTTGGATATCCCATCTCATGTTATAGGACGAGTCTCTGGTTTGGTATTAGAATCATTGAGATATCACATCGCATGCTGTAGGAAGGGTCTAAGGATTGGAATGGGATGGACTTGGATATCACATCTCATGCTATAGATAGGCTCTTAGGTTTGGAAAGGGAAGGAGTTGGATATCACATTTCATGTTAGAGGAAGGATCTCAGGTTTGGTATTAGAAGCATTGAGATATCACATCTCATGCTATAGGAAGGGTCTCAGGATTGGAATGGGAAGGAGCTGGATATCACATCTCATGCTAAAGGAAGGGTCTCAGGTTTGGAACGGGAAGGATTTGGATATCACATCTCATGTTATAGGAAGGGTCTCAGGTTTGGTATAAGCATTGAGATATCACATCTCTGCTATCGGAAGTGTCTCAGGATTGGAATGGGAAGGAGTTGGATATCCCATCTCATGTTATAGGACGGGTCTCAGGTTTGTTATTAGAATCATTGAGATATCATATTGCATGCTGTAGGAAGGGTCTAAGGGTTGGAATGGGAAGCACTTGGATATCACATCTCATGCTATAGATAGGCTCCTAGGTTTGGAAAGGGAAGGAGTTGGATATCACATTTCATGTTATAGGAAGGATCTCAGGTTTGGTATTAGAAGCATTGAGACATCACATCTCATGCTATAGGAAGGGTCTCAGGGTTGGAATGGGAAGGAGTTGGATATCACATCTCATCCAATAGGAAGGGTCTCAGGTTTGGAATGGGAAGGAATTGGATATCACATCTCATGTTATAGGAAGGATCTCAGGTTTGGTATTAGAAGCATTGAGATATCACATCACATGCTATAGGAAGGGTCTCAGGATTGGAATGTGAAGGATTTGGATATCACATCTCATGCTAAAGGAAGGGTCTCAGGTTTGGTAGAAGCAATGAGATATCACGTCTCTGCTATCGGAAGGGTCTCAGGATTGGATTGGGAAGGAGTTGGATATCCCTTCTCATGCTATAGGAAGGGTCTCAGGATTGGAATGGGAAGGAGTTGGATATCACATCTCATGCTAAAGGGAGGGTCTCAGGTTTGGAAGATAAGGATTTGGATATCACATCTCATGTTATAGGAAGGATCTCAGGTTTGGTATTAGAAGTATTGAGATATCACATCTCATGCTATCGGAAGGATCTCAGGTTTGGTATAGAAGCATTGAGATATCATATCTTATGCTATCAGAAGGGTCTCAGGATTGGAATGGGAAGGAGTTGGATATCACATCTCATGCTAAAGGGCGGGTCTCAGGTTTGGAAGGGGAAGGATTTGGATATCACATCTCATGTTATAGGATGGATCTCAGGTTTGGTATTAGAAGTATTGAGATATCACATCTCATGTTATCGGAAGGATCTCAGGTTTGGTATTAGAAGTATTGAGATATCACCTCTCATGCTATAGGAAGGGTCTCAGGATTGGAATGGGAAGGAGTTGGATATCACATCTCATGCTAAAGGAAGGGTCTCAGGTTTGGTAGAAGCATTGAGATATCACATCTCATGCTATAGGAAGGGTCTCAGGATTGGAATGGGAAGGACTTAGATATCACATATCATGCTATAGGGAGGGTCTCAGTTTTGATATTAGAAGCATTGAGATATCACATCTCATGCTATCGGAAGTGTCTCAGGATTGGAATGGGAAGGAGCTGGATATCACATCTCATGCTAAAGGAAGGGTCTCAGGTTTGGAACGGGAAGGAGTTGGATATCACATCTCATGCTAAAGGAAGGGTCTCAGGATTGGAATGGGAAGGAATTGGATATCACATCTCATGCTATAGGAAGGGTCTCAGATTTGGTATAAGCATAGAGATATCACATCTCATGCTATAGGAAGGGTTTTAGGATTTGAATGGCAAGGAGTTGGATATCACATCTCATGCCATAGGAAGGGTCTCAGGTTTGGTATAAGCATTGAGATATCACATCTCTGCTATCGGAAGGGTCTCAGGATTGGATTGGGAAGGAGTTGGATATCCCTTCTCATGCTATAGGAAGTGTCTCAGGTTGGAATGGGAAGGAGTTGGATATCACATCTCATGTTATAGGAAGGGTCTCAGGATTGGAATATGAAGGATTTGGATATCACATCTCTTGCTATAGGAAGGGTCTCAGGATTGGAATGGGTAGGAGTTGGATATTACTTTCTTGCTATAGGAAGGGTCTCATGTTTGGAATGGGAAGGAGTTGGATATCACATATGCTATAGTTAGTGTCTCAGGTTTGGAACGGGAAGGAGTTGGATATCACATCTCATGTTATAGGAAGGGTCTCAGGTTTGGTATAAGCATTGAGATATCACATCTCTGCTATCGGAAGCGGCTCAGGATTGGAATGGGAAGGAGTTGGATATCCCATCTCATGTTATAGGAAGAGTCTCTGGTTTGGTATTAGAATCATTGAGATATCACATCGCATGCTGTAGGAAGGGTCTAAGGATTGGAATGGGATGGACTTGGATATCACATCTCATGCTATAGGTAGGCTCTCAGGTTTGGTATAAGCATTGAGATATCACATATCATGCTATAGGAAGGGTCTCAGGATTGGTATAAGCATTGAGATATCACATCTCTGCTATCAGAAGGGTCTCAGGATTGGAATGGGAAGGAATTGGATATCACATCTCATGTTATAGGAAGGATCTCAGGTTTGGTATTAGAAGCATTGAGATATCCCTTCTCATGCTATAGGAAGGGTCTCAGGATTGGAATGTGAAGGATTTGGATATCACATCTCATGCTAAAGGAAGGGTCTCAGGTTTGGTAGAAGCATTGAGATATCACGTCTCTGCTATCGGAAGGGTCTCAGGATTGGATTGGGAAGGAGTTGGATATCCCTTCTCATGCTATAGGAAGGGTCTCAGGTTTGGTATAAGCATTGAGATATCACATCTCTGCTATCGGAAGGGTCTCAGGATTGGATTGGGAAGGAGTTGGATATCCCTTCTCATGCTATAGGAAGTGTCTCAGGTTGGAATGGGAAGGAGTTGGATATCACATCTCATGTTATAGGAAGGGTCTCAGGATTGGAATGGGAAGGATTTGGATATCACATCTCTTGCTATAGGAAGGGTCTCAGGATTGGAATGGGTAGGAGTTGGATATTACTTTCTTGCTATAGGAAGGGTCTCATGTTTGGAATGGGAAGGAGTTGGATATCACATATGCTATCGTTAGTGTCTCAGGTTTGGAACGGGAAGGAGTTGGATATCACATCTCATGTTATAGGAAGGGTCTCAGGTTTGGTATAAGCATTGAGATATCACATCTCTGCTATCGGAAGTGGCTCAGGATTGGAATGGGAAGGAGTTGGATATCCCATCTCATGTTATAGGACGAGTCTCTGGTTTGGTATTAGAATCATTGAGATATCACATCGCATGCTGTAGGAAGGGTCTAAGGATTGGAATGGGATGGACTTGGATATCACATCTCATGCTATAGATAGGCTCTTAGGTTTGGAAAGGGAAGGAGTTGGATATCACATTTCATGTTAGAGGAAGGATCTCAGGTTTGGTATTAGAAGCATTGAGATATCACATCTCATGCTATAGGAAGGGTCTCAGGATTGGAATGGGAAGGAGCTGGATATCACATCTCATGCTAAAGGAAGGGTCTCAGGTTTGGAACGGGAAGGATTTGGATATCACATCTCATGTTATAGGAAGGGTCTCAGGTTTGGTATAAGCATTGAGATATCACATCTCTGCTATCGGAAGTGTCTCAGGATTGGAATGGGAAGGAGTTGGATATCCCATCTCATGTTATAGGACGGGTCTCAGGTTTGTTATTAGAATCATTGAGATATAATATTGCATGCTGTAGGAAGGGTCTAAGGGTTGGAATGGGAAGCACTTGGATATCACATCTCATGCTATAGATAGGCTCCTAGGTTTGGAAAGGGAAGGAGTTGGATATCACATTTCATGTTATAGGAAGGATCTCAGGTTTGGTATTAGAAGCATTGAGACATCACATCTCATGCTATAGGAAGGGTCTCAGGGTTGGAATGGGAAGGAGTTGGATATCACATCTCATCCAATAGGAAGGGTCTCAGGTTTGGAATGGGAAGGAATTGGATATCACATCTCATGTTATAGGAAGGATCTCAGGTTTGGTATTAGAAGCATTGAGATATCACATCACATGCTATAGGAAGGGTCTCAGGATTGGAATGTGAAGGATTTGGATATCACATCTCATGCTAAAGGAAGGGTCTCAGGTTTGGTAGAAGCAATGAGATATCACGTCTCTGCTATCGGAAGGGTCTCAGGATTGGATTGGGAAGGAGTTGGATATCCCTTCTCATGCTATAGGAAGGGTCTCAGGATTGGAATGGGAAGGAGTTGGATATCACATCTCATGCTAAAGGGAGGGTCTCAGGTTTGGAAGATAAGGATTTGGATATCACATCTCATGTTATAGGAAGGATCTCAGGTTTGGTATTAGAAGTATTGAGATATCACATCTCATGCTATCGGAAGGATCTCAGGTTTGGTATAGAAGCATTGAGATATCATATCTTATGCTATCAGAAGGGTCTCAGGATTGGAATGGGAAGGAGTTGGATATCACATCTCATGCTAAAGGGCGGGTCTCAGGTTTGGAAGGGGAAGGATTTGGATATCACATCTCATGTTATAGGATGGATCTCAGGTTTGGTATTAGAAGTATTGAGATATCACATCTCATGTTATCGGAAGGATCTCAGGTTTGGTATTAGAAGTATTGAGATATCACCTCTCATGCTATAGGAAGGGTCTCAGGATTGGAATGGGAAGGAGTTGGATATCACATCTCATGCTAAAGGAAGGGTCTCAGGTTTGGTAGAAGCATTGAGATATCACATCTCATGCTATAGGAAGGGTCTCAGGATTGGAATGGGAAGGACTTAGATATCACATATCATGCTATAGGGAGGGTCTCAGTTTTGATATTAGAAGCATTGAGATATCACATCTCATGCTATCGGAAGTGTCTCAGGATTGGAATGGGAAGGAGCTGGATATCACATCTCATGCTAAAGGAAGGGTCTCAGGTTTGGAACGGGAAGGAGTTGGATATCACATCTCATGCTAAAGGAAGGGTCTCAGGATTGGAATGGGAAGGAATTGGATATCACATCTCATGCTATAGGAAGGGTCTCAGATTTGGTATAAGCATAGAGATATCACATCTCATGCTATAGGAAGGGTTTTAGGATTTGAATGGCAAGGAGTTGGATATCACATCTCATGCCATAGGAAGGGTCTCAGGTTTGGTATAAGCATTGAGATATCACATCTCTGCTATCGGAAGGGTCTCAGGATTGGATTGGGAAGGAGTTGGATATCCCTTCTCATGCTATAGGAAGTGTCTCAGGTTGGAATGGGAAGGAGTTGGATATCACATCTCATGTTATAGGAAGGGTCTCAGGATTGGAATATGAAGGATTTGGATATCACATCTCTTGCTATAGGAAGGGTCTCAGGATTGGAATGGGTAGGAGTTGGATATTACTTTCTTGCTATAGGAAGGGTCTCATGTTTGGAATGGGAAGGAGTTGGATATCACATATGCTATAGTTAGTGTCTCAGGTTTGGAACGGGAAGGAGTTGGATATCACATCTCATGTTATAGGAAGGGTCTCAGGTTTGGTATAAGCATTGAGATATCACATCTCTGCTATCGGAAGCGGCTCAGGATTGGAATGGGAAGGAGTTGGATATCCCATCTCATGTTATAGGAAGAGTCTCTGGTTTGGTATTAGAATCATTGAGATATCACATCGCATGCTGTAGGAAGGGTCTAAGGATTGGAATGGGATGGACTTGGATATCACATCTCATGCTATAGGTAGGCTCTCAGGTTTGGTATAAGCATTGAGATATCACATATCATGCTATAGGAAGGGTCTCAGGATTGGAATGGGAAGGAATTGGATATCACATCTCATGCTATAGGAAGGGTCTCAGATTTGGTATAAGCATTGAGATATCACAGCTCATGCTAAAGGAAGGGTCTCAGGATTGGAATGAGAAGGAGTTGTATATGACATCTCAGGCCATAGGAAGGTTCTCAGGTTTGGTATAAGCATTGAGATATCACATCTCTGCTATCGGAAGGGTCTCAGGATTGGAATGGGAAGGAGTTGGATATCCCATTTCATGTTATAGGAAGGGTCTCAGGTTTGGTATTAGAAGCATAGAGATATCACATCTCATGCTATAGGAAGGGTCTCAGGATTGGAATGGGAAGGACTTGGATGTCACATCTCATGCTATAGGGAGGGTCTCAAGTTTGATATTAGAAGCATTGAGATAACAAATCTCATGATATCGGAAGGGTCTCAGGATTGGAATGGGAAGGAGTTGGATATCACATCTCATGATAAAGGAAGGGTCTAAGGTTTGGAAGGGGAAGGATTTGGATATCACATCTCATGTTATAGGACGGGTCTCAGGTTTGGTATTAGAAGCATTGAGATATCAAGTCTCATGGTATAAGAAGGGTCTCAGAATTGGAATGGGAAGGAGTTGGATATCACACCTCAAGCTATAGGAAGGGTCTCAGGATTGGAATGGGAAGGAGTTTGATATCACATCTCATGCCATAGTATGGGTCTCAGGTTTGGTAGAAGCATTGGGATATCACATCTCATGGTATCGGAAGGGTATCAGTATTGGATTTGGAAGAAGTTGGATATCCCATCTCATGCTATAGGAAGGGTCTCAGGCTGGAATGGGAAGGAGTTGGATATCACATTTCATGTTATAGGAAGGGTCTCAGGATTGGAATGGGAAGGACTTGGATATCATATCTCATGCTATAGGACGGGTCTCAGGTTTTTTATTAGAATCATTGAGATATCATATTGCATGCTGTAGGAAGGGTCTAAGGATTGGAATGGGAAGGACTTGGATATCACATCTCATGCTATAGATAGGCTCTTAGGTTTGGAAAGGGAAGGAGTTGGATATCACATCTCATGTTATAGGAAGGATCTCAGGTTTGGTATTAGAAGCATTGAGACATCACATCTCATGCTATAGGAAGGGTCTCAGGGTTGGAATGGGAAGGAGTTGGATATCACATCTCATCCAATAGGAAGGGTCTCAGGTTTGGAATGGGAAGGAATTGGATATCACATCTCATGTTATAGGAAGGATCTCAGGTTTGGTATTAGAAGCATTGAGATATCACATCACATGCTATAGGAAGGGTCTCAGGATTGGAATGTGAAGGATTTGGATATCACATCTCATGCTAAAAGAAGGGTCTCAGGTTTGGTAGAAGCAATGAGATATCACGTCTCTGCTATCGGAAGGGTCTCAGGATTGGATTGGGAAGGAGTTGGATATCCCTTCTCATGCTATAGGAAGGGTCTCAGGATTGGAATGGGAAGGAGTTGGATATCACATCTCATGCTAAAGGGAGGGTCTCAGGTTTGGAAGATAAGGATTTGGATATCACATCTCATGTTATAGGAAGGATCTCAGGTTTGGTATTAGAAGTATTGAGATATCACATCTCATGCTATCGGAAGGATCTCAGGTTTGGTATAGAAGCATTGAGATATCATATCTTATGCTATCAGAAGGGTCTCAGGATTGGAATGGGAAGGAGTTGGATATCACATCTCATGCTAAAGGGCGGGTCTCAGGCTTGGAAGGGGAAGGATTTGGATATCACATCTCATGTTATAGGATGGATCTCAGGTTTGGTATTAGAAGTATTGAGATATCACATCTCATGTTATCGGAAGGATCTCAGGTTTGGTATTAGAAGTATTGAGATATCACCTCTCCTGCTATAGGAAGGGTCTCAGGATTGGAATGGGAAGGAGTTGGATATCACATCTCATGCTAAAGGAAGGGTCTCAGGTTTGGTAGAAGCATTGAGATATCACATCTCATGCTATAGGAAGGGTCTCAGGATTGGAATGGGAAGGACTTAGATATCACATATCATGCTATAGGGAGGGTCTCAGTTTTGTTATTAGAAGCATTGAGATATCACATCTCATGCTATCGGAAGTGTCTCAGGATTGGAATGGGAAGGAGCTGGATATCACATCTCATGCTAAAGGAAGGGTCTCAGGTTTGGAACGGGAAGGAGTTGGATATCACATCTCATGTTATAGGAAGGGTCTCAGGTTTGGTATAAACATTGAGATATCACATCTCTGCTATCGGAAGTGTCTCAGGATTGGAATGGGAAGGAGTTGGATATCCCATCTCATGTTATAGGACGGGTCTCAGGTTTTTTATTAGAATCATTGAGATATCATATTGCATGCTGTAGGAAGGGTCTAAGGATTGGAATGGGAAGGACTTGGATATCACATCTCATGCTATAGATAGGCTCTCAGGTTTGGAAAGTGAAGGAGTTGGATATCACATTTCATGTTAGAGGAAGGATCTCAGGTTTGGTATTAGAGGCATTGAGATATCACATCTCAGGCTATAGGAAGGGTCTCAGGATTGGAATGGGAAGGAGTTGGATATCACATCTCATGCTAAAGGAAGGGTCTCAGGTTTGGTATAAGCATTGAGATATCACATCTCATGCTATAGGAAGGGTCCAGGATTGGAATGGAAGGAGTTGGATATCACATCTCATGTTATAGGAAGGATCTCAGGTTTGGTATTAGAAGCATTGAGACATCACATCTCATGCTATAGGAAGGGTCTCAGGATTGGAATGGGAAGGAGTTGGATATCACATCTCATGCTATAGGAAGGGTCTCAGGATTGGAATGGGAAGGAGTTGAATATGACATCTCATGCCGTAGGAAGGGTCTCAGGTTTGGTATAAACATTGAGATATCACATCTCTGCTATCAAAAGGGTCTCAGGATTGGAATGGGAAGGAGTTGGATATCCCATCTCATGTTATAGGAAGAGTCTCAGGTTTGGTATTAGAAGCATTGAGATATCACATCTCATGCTATAGGAAGTGTCTCAGGATTGGAATGGGAAGGACTTGGATATCACATCTCATGCTATAGGTAGGGTCTCAAGTTTGATATTAGAAGCATTGAGATATCACATCGCATGCTATAGGAAGGGTCTGAGGATTGGAATGGGAAGGAGTTGGATATCACATCTCATGCTATGGGAAGGGTCTCAGGTTTGGTATAAGCAGTGAGATATCATATCTCATGCTATAGGAAGTGTCTCAGGATTGGAATGGGAAGGAGTTGGATATCACATCTCATGTTATAGGAAGGATCTCAGGTTTGGTATAAGCATTGAGATATCACATCTCTGCTATCGGAAGGGTCTCAGGATTGGAATGGGAAGGAGTTGGATATTCCCATCTCATGTTATAGGAAGGGTCTCAGGTTTGGTATTAGAAGCATTGAGATATCACATCTCATGCTATAGGAAGGGTCTCAGGATTGGAATGGGAAGGACTTGGATATCACATCTCATGCTATAGGGAGGGTCTCAAGTTTGATATTAGAAGCTTTGAGATATCACATCTCATGATATCGGAAGGGTCTAAGGATTGGAATGGGAAGGAGTTGGATATCACATCTCATGATAAAGGAAGGGTCTAAGGTTTGGAAGGGGAAGGATTTGGATATCACATCTCATGTTATATTACGGGTCTCAGGTTTGGTATTAGAAGCATTGAGATATCAAGTCTCATAGTATAGGAAGGGTCTCAGAATTGGAATGGGAAGGAGTTGGATATCACATCTCAAGCTATAGGAAGGGTCTCAGGATTGGAATGGGAAGGACTTGGATATCACATCTCATGCTATCGGAAGGGTCTCAGGATTGGAATGGGAAGGAGTTGGATATCACATCTCATGATAAAGGAAGGGTCTAAGGTTTGGAAGGGGAAGGATTTGGATATCACATCTCATGTTATATTACGGGTGTCAGGTTTGGTATTAGAAGCATTGAGATATCAAGTCTCATAGTATAGGAAGGGTCTCAGAATTGGAATGGGAAGGAGTTGGATATCACATCTCAAGCTATAGGAAGGGTCTCAGGATTGGAATGGGAAGGACTTGGATATCACATCTCATGTTATAGGAAGGGTCTCAGGATTGGAATGGGAAGAAGTTGGATATCACATCTCATGCTATTGGAAGGGTCTCAGGTTTGCAAGGGGAAAGAATTGTATATCCAATCTCATGTTATAGGACTGGTCTCAGGTTTGGTATTAGAAGCATTGAGATATCACATCGCATGCTGTGGGAAGGTTCTCAGGTTTGGAATGGGGAGGAATTGGATATCACATCTCATGTCATAGGAAGGATCTCAGGTTTGGTATTAGAAGCATTGAGATATCACATCTCATGCTATAGGAATGGTCTCAGGATTGGAATGGGAAGGAGTTGGATATTACATTCCTGCTATAGGAAGGGTCTCATGTTTGGAATGGGAATGTGTTGGATATCACATATGCTATAGGAAGGGTCTCAGGTTTGGAACGGGAAGGAGTTGGATATCACATCTCATGTTATAGGAAGGGTCTCAGGTTTGGTATAAGCATTGAGATATCACATCTCTGCTATCGGAAGTGTCTCAGGATTGGAATGGGAAGGTGTTGGATATCCCATCTCATGTTATAGGACGGGTCTCAGGTTTGTTATTAGAATCATTGAGATATCATATTGCATGCTGTAGGAAGGGTCTAAGGATTGGAATGGGAAGGAGTTGGATATCCCATCTCATGTTATAGGAAGAGTCTCAAGTTTGGTATTAGAAGCATTTAGATATCACATCTCATGCTATAGGAAGTGTCTCAGGATTGGAATGGGAAGGAGTTGGATATCACATTTCATGTTAGAGGAAGGATCTCAGGTTTGGTATTAGAGGCATTGAGATATCACATCTCATGCTATAGGAAGGGTCTCAGGATTGGAATGGGAAGGAGTTGGATATCACATCTCATGCTATAGGAAGGGTCTCAGGTTTGGCATAAGCATTGAGATATCACATCTCATGCTATAGGAAGGGTCTCAGGATTGGAATGGGAAGGAGTTGGATATCACATCTCATGTTATAGGAAGGATCTCAGGTTTGGTATTAGAAGCATTGAGACATCACATCTCATGCTATCGGAAGGGTCTCAGGATTGGAATGGGAAGGACTTGGATATCACATCTCATGCTATAGGGAGGGTCTCAAGTTTGATATTAGAAGCATTGAGATATCATATCTCATGCTATAGGAAGGGTCTCAGGATTGGAATGGGAAGGAGTTGGAAATCACATCTCATGCTATAGGAAGGGTCTCAGGTTTGGTATAAGCAGTGAGATATCACATCTCATGCTATAGGAAGTGTCTCAGGATTGGAATGGGAAGGAGTTGGATATCACATCTCATGTTATAGGAAGGATCTCAGGTTTGGTATAAGCATTGAGATATCACATCTCTACTATCGGAAGGGTCTCAGGATTGGAATGGGAAGGAGTTGGATATTCCCATCTCATGTTATAGGAAGGGTCTCAGGTTTGGTATTAGAAACATTGAGATATCACATCTCATGCTATAGAAAGGGTCTCAGGATTGGAATGGGAAGGACTTGGATATCACATCTCATGCTATAAGGAGGGTCTCAAGTTTGATATTAGAAGCATTGAGATATCACATCTCATGATATCGGAAGGGTCTCAAGGATGGAATGGGAAGGAGTTGGATATCACATCTCATGATAAAGGAAGTGTCTAAGGTTTGGAAGGGGAAGGAGTTTGATATCACATCTCATGCCATAGTATGGGTCTCAGGTTTGGTAGAAGCATTGGGATATCACATCTCATGCTATCGGAAGGGTATCAGGATTGGATTTGGAAGGAGTTGGATATCCCATCTCATGCTATAGGAAGGGTCTCAGGTTGGAATGGGAAGGAGTTGGATATCACATCTCATGTTATAGGAAGGGTCTCAGGATTGGAATTAGAAGGACTTGGATATCACATCTCATGCTATAGGAAGGCTCTCAGGTTTGGAAGGGGAAAGAGTTGGATATCACATTTCATGTTAGAGGTAGGATCTCAGGTTTGGTATTAGAGGCATTGAGATATCACATCTCATGCTATCAGAAGAGTCTCAGGATTGGAATGGGAAGGAGTTGGATATCACATCTCATGCTAAAGGGAGGGTCTCAGGTTTGGAAGGGGAAGGATTTGGATATCACATCTCATGTTATAGGAAGGATCTCAGGTTTGGTATTAGAAGCATTGAGATATCACATCTCATGCTATCGGAAGGATCTCAGGTTTGGTATAGAAGCATTGAGATATCACTTCTCATGCTATCAGAAGGTTCTCAGGATTGGAATGGGAAGGAGTTGGATATCACATCTCATGCTAAAGGGAGGGTCTCAGGTTTGGAAGGGGAAGGATTTGGATATCATATCTCATGTTATCAGAAGGATCTCAGGTTTGGTATTAGAAGTATTGAGATATCACATCTCATGCTATAGGAAGGGTCTCAGGATTGGAATGGGAAGGAGCTGGATATCACATCTCATGCTAAAGGAAGGGTCTCAGGTTTGGAACGGGAAGGAGTTGGATATCACATCTCATGTTATAGGAAGGGTCTCAGGTTTGGTATAAGCATTGAGATATCACATCTCTGCTATCGGAAGTGTCTCAGGATTGGAATGGGAAGGACTTGGATATCACATCTCATGCTATAGATAGGCTCTCAGGTTTGGAAAGGGAAGGAGTTGGATATCACATCTCATGTTATAGGAAGGATCTCAGGTTTGGTATTAGAAGCATTGAGATATCACATCTCATGCTATCGGAAGGATCTCAGGTTTGGTATAGAAGCATTGAGATATCACTTCTCATGCTATCAGAAGGTTCTCAGGATTGGAATGGGAAGGAGTTGGATATCACATCTCATGCTAAAGGGAGGGTCTCAGGTTTGGAAGGGGAAGGATTTGGATATCATATCTCATGTTATCAGAAGGATCTCAGGTTTGGTATTAGAAGTATTGAGATATCACATCTCATGCTATAGGAAGGGTCTCAGGATTGGAATGGGAAGGAGCTGGATATCACATCTCATGCTAAAGGAAGGGTCTCAGGTTTGGAACGGGAAGGAGTTGGATATCACATCTCATGTTATAGGAAGGGTCTCAGGTTTGGTATAAGCATTGAGATATCACATCTCTGCTATCGGAAGTGTCTCAGGATTGGAATGGGAAGGACTTGGATATCACATCTCATGCTATAGATAGGCTCTCAGGTTTGGAAAGGGAAGGAGTTGGATATCACATTTCATGTTAGAGGAAGGATCTCAGGTTTGGTATTAGAGGCATTGAGATATCAGATCTCAGGCTATAGGAAGGGTCTCAGGATTGGAATGGGAAGGAGTTGGATATCACATCTCATGCTAGAGGAAGGGTCTCAGGTTTGGTATAAGCATTGAGATATCACATCTCGTGCTATAGGAAGGGTCTCAGGATTGGAATGGGAAGGAGTTGTATATGACATCTCATGCCGTAGGAAGGGTCTCAGGTTTGGCATAAGCATTGAGATATCACATCTCTGCTATCGAAAGGGTCTTAGGATTGGAATGGGAAGGAGTTGGATATCCCATCTCATGTTATAGGAAGAGTCTCAGGTTTGGTATTAGAAGCATTGAGATATCCCATCTCATGATATAGGAAGGGTCTCAGTTTGGAATGGGAAGGAGTTGGATATCACATTTCATGTTATAGGAAGGGTCTCAGGATTGGAATGGGAAGGACTTGGATATCATATCCCATGCTATAGGAAGGCTCTCAGGTTTGGAAGGGGAAGGAGTTGGATATCACATTTCATGTTAGAGGAAGGATCTCAGGTTTGGTATTAGAGGCCTTGAGATATCACATCTCATGCTATAGGAAGGGTCTCAGGATTGGAATGGGAAGGAGTTGGTTATCACATCTCAAGCTATAGGAACGGTCTCAGGTTTGGTATAAGCATTGTGATATCACATCTCATGCTATAGGAAGGGTCTCAGGATTGGAATGGGAAGGAGTTGGATATCACATCTCATGTTATAGGAAAGATCTCAGGTTTGGTATTAGAAGCATTGAGACATCACATCTCATGTTATAGGAAGGGTCTCAGGATTGGAATGGGAAGAAGTTGGATATCACATCTCATGCTATAGGAAGGGTCTCATGTTTGGTATAAGCATTGAGATATTACATCTCATGCTATAGGAAGGGTCTCAGGATTGGAATGGGAAGGAGTTGTATATGACATCTCATGCTATAGGAAGGGTCTCAGGTTTGGTATAAGCATTGAGATATCACATCACATGCTATAGGAAGGGTCTCAGGATTGGAATGGGAAGGACTTGGATATCACATCTCATGCTATAGGCAGGGTCTCAGGTTTGGAAAGGGAATGAGATGGATATCACATTTCATGTTAGAGGTAGGATCTCAGGTTTGGTATTAGAGGCATTGAGATATCACATCTCATGCTATCAGAAGGGTCTCAGGATTGGAATGGGAAGGAGTTGGATATCACATCTCATGCTAAAGGGAGGGTCTCAGGTTTGGAAGGGGAAGGATTTGGAAATCACATCTCATGTTATAGGAAGGATCTCAGGTTTGGTATTAGAAGCATTGAGATATCACATCTCATGCTTTCATAAGGGTCTCAGGATTGGAATGGGAAGGAGTTGGATATCACATCTGATGTTATAGGAAGGATCTCAGGTTTGGTATTAGAAGCATTGAGACATCACATCTCATGCTATAGGAAGGGTCTCAGGATTGGAATGGGAAGGAGTTGGATATAACATCTCATGCTATAGGAAGGGTCTCAGATTTGGTATAAGCATTGAGATATCACATCTCATGCTATAGGAAGGGTCTCAGGATTGGAATGGGAAGGAGTTGTATATGACATCTCAGGCCATAGGAAGGGTCTCAGGTTTGGTATAAGCATTGAGATATCACATCTCTGCTATCGGAAGGGTCTCAGGATTGGAATGGGAAGGAATTGGATATCACATCTCATGTTATAGGAAGGATCTCAGGTTTGGTATTAGAAGCATTGAGATATCCCTTCTCATGCTATAGGAAGGGTCTCAGGATTGGAATGTGAAGGATTTGGATATCACATCTCATGCTAAAGGAAGGGTCTCAGGTTTGGTAGAAGCATTGAGATATCACGTCTCTGCTATCGGAAGGGTCTCAGGATTGGATTGGGAAGGAGTTGGATATCCCTTCTCATGCTATAGGAAGGGTCTCAGGTTTGGTATAAGCATTGAGATATCACATCTCTGCTATCGGAAGGGTCTCAGGATTGGATTGGGAAGGAGTTGGATATCCCTTCTCATGCTATAGGAAGTGTCTCAGGTTGGAATGGGAAGGAGTTGGATATCACATCTCATGTTATAGGAAGGGTCTCAGGATTGGAATGGGAAGGATTTGGATATCACATCTCTTGCTATAGGAAGGGTCTCAGGATTGGAATGGGTAGGAGTTGGATATTACTTTCTTGCTATAGGAAGGGTCTCATGTTTGGAATGGGAAGGAGTTGGATATCACATATGCTATAGTTAGTGTCTCAGGTTTGGAACGGGAAGGAGTTGGATATCACATCTCATGTTATAGGAAGGGTCTCAGGTTTGGTATAAGCATTGAGATATCACATCTCTGCTATCGGAAGTGGCTCAGGATTGGAATGGGAAGGAGTTGGATATCCCATCTCATGTTATAGGACGAGTCTCTGGTTTGGTATTAGAATCATTGAGATATCACATCGCATGCTGTAGGAAGGGTCTAAGGATTGGAATGGGATGGACTTGGATATCACATCTCATGCTATAGATAGGCTCTTAGGTTTGGAAAGGGAAGGAGTTGGATATCACATTTCATGTTAGAGGAAGGATCTCAGGTTTGGTATTAGAAGCATTGAGATATCACATCTCATGCTATAGGAAGGGTCTCAGGATTGGAATGGGAAGGAGCTGGATATCACATCTCATGCTAAAGGAAGGGTCTCAGGTTTGGAACGGGAAGGATTTGGATATCACATCTCATGTTATAGGAAGGGTCTCAGGTTTGGTATAAGCATTGAGATATCACATCTCTGCTATCGGAAGTGTCTCAGGATTGGAATGGGAAGGAGTTGGATATCCCATCTCATGTTATAGGACGGGTCTCAGGTTTGTTATTAGAATCATTGAGATATCATATTGCATGCTGTAGGAAGGGTCTAAGGGTTGGAATGGGAAGCACTTGGATATCACATCTCATGCTATAGATAGGCTCCTAGGTTTGGAAAGGGAAGGAGTTGGATATCACATTTCATGTTAGAGGAAGGATCTCAGGTTTGGTATTAGAAGCATTGAGATATCACATCTCATGCTATAGGAAAGGTCTCAGGATTGGAATGGGAAGTAGTTGGATATCACATCTCATGCTATAGGAAGGGTCTCAGGTTTGGTATAAGCATTGAGATATCACATCTCATGCTATAGGACGGGTCTCAGGATTGGAATGGAAGGAGTTGGATATCACATCTCATGTTATAGTAAGGATCTCAGGTTTGGTATTAGAAGCATTGAGACATCACATCTCATGCTGTAGGAAGGGTCTCAGGGTTGGAATGGGAAGGAGTTGGATATCACATCTCATCCAATAGGAAGGGTCTCAGGTTTGGAATGGGAAGGAATTGGATATCACATCTCATGTTATAGGAAGGATCTCAGGTTTGGTATTAGAAGCATTGAGATATCACATCTCATGCTATAGGAAGGGTCTCAGGATTGGAATGTGAAGGATTTGGATATCACATCTCATGCTAAAGGAAGGGTCTCAGGTTTGGTAGAAGCATTGAGATATCACGTCTCTGCTATCGGAAGGGTCTCAGGATTGGATTGGGAAGGAGTTGGATATCCCTTCTCATGCTATAGGAAGGGTCTCAGGATTTGAATTGCAAGGAGTTGGATATCACATCTCATGCCATAGGAAGGGTCTCAGGTTTGGTATAAGCATTGAGATATCACATCTCTGCTATCGGAAGGGTCTCAGGATTGGATTGGGAAGGATTTGGATATCCCTTCTCATGCTATAGGAAGTGTCTCAGGTTGGAATGGTAAGGAGTTGGATATCACATCTCATGTTATAGGAAGGGTCTCAGGATTGGAATGGGAAGGATTTGGATATCACATCTCTTGCTATAGGAACAGTCTCAGGATTGGAATGGGTAGGAGTTGGATATTACTTTCTTGCTATAGGAAGGGTCTCATGTTTGGAATGGGAAGGAGTTGGATATCACATATGCTATAGTTAGTGTCTCAGGTTTGGAACGGGAAGGAGTTGGATATCACATCTCATGTTATAGGAAGGGTCTCAGGTTTGGTATAAGCATTGAGATATCACATCTCTGCTATCGGAAGCGGCTCAGGATTGGAATGGGAAGGAGTTGGATATCCCATCTCATGTTATAGGAAGAGTCTCTGGTTTGGTATTAGAATCATTGAGATATCACATCGCATGCTGTTGGAAGGGTCTAAGGATTGGAATGGGATGGACTTGGATATCACATCTCATGCTATAGGTAGGCTCTCAGGTTTGGTATAAGCATTGAGATATCACATCTCATGCTATAGGAAGGGTCTCAGGATTGGAATGGGAAGGATTTGGATATCACATCTCATGCTATAGGAAGGGTCTCAGATTTGGTATAAGCATTGAGATATCACATCTCATGCTAAAGGAAGGGTCTCAGGTTTGGAAAGGGAAGGAGTTGGATATCACATTTCATGTTAGAGGAAGGATCTCAGGTTTGGTATTAGAAGCATTGAGATATCACATCTCATGCTATAGGACGGGTCTCAGGATTGGAATGGAAGGAGTTGGATATCACATCTCATGCTATAGGAAGGGTCTCAGGTTTGGTATAAGCATTGAGATATCACATCTCATGCTATAGGAAGGGTCTCAGGATTGGAATGGAAGGAGTTGGATATCACATCTCATGTTATAGGAAGGATCTCAGGTTTGGTATTAGATGCATTGAGACATCACATCTCATGCTATAGGAAGGGTCTCAGGGTTGGAATGGGAAGGAGTTGGATATCACATCTCATCCAATAGGAAGGGTCTCAGGTTTGGAATGGGAAGGAATTGGATATCACATCTCATGTTATAGGAAGAATCTCAGGTTTGGTATTAGAAGCATTGAGATATCACATCTCATGCTATAGGAAGGGTCTCAGGATTGGAATGTGAAGGATTTGGATATCACATCTCATGCTAAAGGAAGGGTCTCAGGTTTGGTAGAAGCATTGAGATATCACGTTTCTGCTATCGGAAGGGTCTCAGGATTGGATTGGGAAGGAGTTGGATATCCCTTCTCATGCTATAGGAAGGGTCTCAGGATTTGAATGGGAAGGAGTTGGATATCACATCTCATGTTATAGGAAGGGTCTCAGGATTGGAATGGGAAGGATTTGGATATCACATCTCTTGCTATAGGAAGGGTCTCAGTATTGGAATGGGTAGGAGTTGGATATTACTTTCTTGCTATAGGAAGGGTCTCATGTTTGGAATGGGAAGCAGTTGGATATCACATATGCTATAGTTAGTGTCTCAGGTTTGGAACGGGAAGGAGTTGGATATCCCATCTCATGTTATAGGAAGAGTCTCTGGTTTGGTATTAGAATCATTGAGATATCACATCGCATGCTGTAGGAAGGGTCTAAGGATTGGAATGGGATGGACTTGGATATCACATCTCATGCTATAGGTAGGCTCTCAGGTTTGGTATAAGCATTGAGATATCACATCTCATGCTATAGGAAGGGTCTCAGGATTGGAATGGGAAGGAATTGGATATCACATCTCATGCTATAGGAAGGGTCTCAGATTTGGTATAAGCATTGAGATATCACATCTCATGCTAAAGAAAGGGTCTCAGGATTGGAATGGGAAGGAGTTGTATATGACATCTCAGGCCATAGGAAGGGTCTCAGGTTTGGTATAAGCATTGAGATATCACATCTCTGCTATCGGAAGGGTCTCAGGATTGGAATGGGAAGGAGTTGGATATCCCATCTCATGTTATAGGAATGGTCTCAGGTTTGGTATTAGAAGCATAGAGATATCACATCTCATGCTATAGGAAGGGTCTCAGGATTGGAATGGGAAGGACTTGGATGTCACATCTCATGCTATAGGGAGGGTCTCAAGTTTGATATTAGAAGCATTGAGATAACAAATCTCATGATATCGGAAGGGTCTCAGGATTGGAATGGGAAGGAGTTGGATATCACATCTCATGATAAAGGAAGGGTCTAAGGTTTGGAAGGGGAAGGATTTGGATATCACATCTCATGTTATAGGACGGGTCTCAGTTTTGGTATTAGAAGCATTGAGATATCAAGTCTCATGGTATAAGAAGGGTCTCAGAATTGGAATGGGAAGGAGTTGGATATCACACCTCAAGCTATAGGAAGGGTCTCAGGATTGGAATGGGAAGGAGTTTGATATCACATCTCATGCCATAGTATGGGTCTCAGGTTTGGTAGAAGCATTGGGATATCACATCTCATGCTATCGGAAGGGTATCAGTATTGGATTTGGAAGAAGTTGGATATCCCATCTCATGCTATAGGAAGGGTCTCAGGTTGGAATGGGAAGGAGTTGGATATCACATTTCATGTTATAGGAAGGGTCTCAGGATTGGAATGGGAAGGACTTGGATATCATATCTCATGCTATAGGAAGGCTCTCAGGTTTCGAAGGGGAAGGAATTGGATATCACATCTCAAGCTATAGGAAGGGTCTCAGGATTGGAATGGGAAGGAGTTGGATATCACATCTCAAGCTATAGGAAGGGTCTCAGGTTTGGTATAAGCATTGCGATATCACATCTCATGCTATAGGAAGGGTCTCAGGATTGGAATGTGAAGGAGTTGGATATCACATCTCATGTTATAGGAAATATCTCAGGTTTGGTATTAGAAGCATTGAGACATCACATCTCATGTTATAGGAAGGGTCTCAGGATTGGAATGGGAAGAAGTTGGATATCACATCTCATGCTATAGGAAGGGTCTCAGGTTTGGTTTAAGCATTGAGATATCACATCTCATGCTATAGGAAGGGTCTCAGGATTGGAACGGGAAGGAGTTGTATATGACATCTCATGCCATAGGAAGGGTCTCAGGTTTGGTATAAGCATTGAGATATCACATCACATGCTATAGGAAGGGTCTCAGGATTGGAATGGGAAGGACTTGGATATCACATCTCATGCTATAGGCAGGGCCTCAGGTTTGGAAAGGGAAGCAGATGGATATCACATTTCATGTTAGAGATAGGATCTCAGGTTTGGTATTAGAGGCATTGAGATATCACATCTCATGCTATCAGAAGGGTCTCAGGATTGGAATGGGAAGGAGTTGTATATCACATCTCATGCTAAATGGAGGGTCTCAGGTTTGGAAGGGGAAGGATTTGGAAATCACATCTCATGTTATAGGAAGGATCTCAGGTTTGGTATTAGAAGCATTGAGATATCACATCTCATGCTATCGGAAGTATCTCAGGTTTGGTATTAGAGGCATTGAGATATCACATCTCATGCTATCATAAGGGTCTCAGGATTGGAATGGGAAGGAGTTGGATATCACATCTCATGTTATTGGAAGGATCTCAGGTTTGGTATTAGAAGCATTGAGACATCACATCTCATGCTATAGGAAGGGTCTCAGGATTGGAATGGGAAGGAGTTGAATATCACATCTCATGCTATAGGAAGGGTCTCAGATTTGGTATAAGCATTGAGATGTCACATCTCATGCTATAGGAAGGGTCTCAGGATTGGATTGGGAAGGAGTTGTATATGACATCTCATGTTATAGGAAGGGTCTCAGGTTTGGTATTAGAAGCATTGAGATATCACATCTCATGCTATAGGAAGGGTCTCAGGATTGGAATGGGGAGGACTTGGATGTCACATCTCATGCTATAGGGAGGGTCTCAAGTTTGATATTAGAAGCATTGAGATAACAAATCTCATGATATCGGAAGGGTCTCAGGATTGGAATGGGAAGGAGTTGGATATCACATCTCATGATAAAGGAAGGGTCTAAGGTTTGGAAGGGGAAAGATTTGGATATCACATCTCATGTTATAGGACGGGTCTCAGGTTTGGTATTAGAAGCATTGAGATATCAAGTCTCATGGCATAGGAAGGGTCTCAGAATTGGAATGGGAAGGAGTTGGATATCACATCTCAAGCTATAGGAAGAGTCTCAGGATTGGAATGGGAATGAGTTTGATATCACATCTCATGCCATAGTATGGGTCTCAGGTTTGGTAGAAGCATTGGGATATCACATCTCATGCTATTGGAAGGGTATCAGTATTGGATTTGGAAGGAGTTGGATATCCCATCTCATGCTATAGGAAGGGTCTCAGGTTGGAATGGGAAGGAGTTGGATATCACATTTCATGTTATAGGAAGGGTCTCAGGATTGGAATGGGAAGGACTTGGATATCATATCTCATGCTATAGGAAGGCTCTCAGGTTTGGAAGGGGAAGGAGTTGGATATCACATTTCATGTTAGAGGAAGGATCTCAGGTTTGGTATTAGAGGCCTTGAGATATCACATCTCATGCTATAGGAAGGGTCTCAGGATTGGAATGGGAAGGAGTTGGATATCACATCTCAAGCTTTAGGAAGGGTCTCAGGTTTGGTATAAGCATTGAGATAGCACATCTCATGCTATAGGAAGGGTCTCAGGATTGGAATGGGAAGGAGTTGGATATCACATCTCATGTTATAGGAAAGATCTCAGGTTTGGTATTAGAAGCATTGAAACATCACATCTCATGTTATAGGAAGGGTCTCGGGATTGGAATGGGAAGAAGTTGGATATCACATCTCATGCTATAGGAAGGGTCTCAGGTTTGGAAGGGGAAGGAGTTGGATATCCAATCTCATGTTATAGGACTGGTCTCAGGTTTGGTATTAGAAGCATTGAGATATCACATCGCATGCTGTAGGAAGGTTCTCAGGTTTGGTATTAGAAGCATTGAGACATCACATCTCATGCTATAGGAAGGGTCTCAGGATTGGAATGGGAAGGAGTTGGATATCACATCTCATGTTATAGGAAGGATCTCAGGTTTGGTATTAGAAGCATTGAGACATCACATCTCATGCTATAGGAAGGGTCTCAGGATTGGAATGGGAAGGAGTTGGATATCACATCTCATGCTATAGGAAGGGTCTCACATTTGGTATAAGCATTGAGATATCACATCTCATGCTATAGGAAGGGTCTCAGGATTGGATTGGGAAGGAGTTGTATATGACATCTCAGGCCATAGGAAGGGTCTCAGGATTGGTATAAGCATTGAGATATCACATCTCTGCTATCGGAAGGGTCTCAGGATTGGAATGGGAAGGAGTTGGATATCCCATCTCATGTTATAGGAAGGGTCTCAGGTTTGGTATTAGAAGCATTGAGATATCACATCTCATGCTATAGGAAGGGTCTCAGGATTGGAATGGGGAGGACTTGGATGTCACATCTCATGCTATAGGGAGGGTCTCAAGTTTGATATTAGAAGCATTGAGATAACAAATCTCATGATATCGGAAGGGTCTCAGGATTGGAATGGGAAGGAGTTGGATATCACATCTCATGTTATAGGACGGGTCTCAGGTTTGGTATTAGAAGCATTGAGATATCAAGTCTCATGGCATAGGAAGGGTCTCAGAATTGGAATGTGAAGGAGATGGATATCACATCTCAAGCTATAGGAAGAGTCTCAGGATTGGAATGGGAAGGAGTTTGATATCACATCTCATGCCATAGTATGGGTCTCAGGTTTGGTAGAAGCATTGGGATATCACATCTCATGCTATTGGAAGGGTATCAGTATTGGATTTGGAAGGAGTTGGATATCCCATCTCATGCTATAGGAAGGGTCTCAGGTTGGAATGGGAAGGAGTTGGATATCACATTTCATGTTATAGGAAGGGTCTCAGGATTGGAATGGGAAGGACTTGGATATCATATCTCATGCTATAGGAAGGCTCTCAGGTTTGGAAGGGGAAGGAGTTGGATATCACATTTCATGTTAGAGGAAGGATCTCAGGTTTGGTATTAGAGGCCTTGAGATATCACATCTCATGCTATAGGAAGGGTCTCAGGATTGGAATGGGAAGGAGTTGGATATCACATCTCAAGCTTTAGGAAGGGTCTCAGGTTTGGTATAAGCATTGAGATAGCACATCTCATGCTATAGGAAGGGTCTCAGGATTGGAATGGGAAGGAGTTGGATATCACATCTCATGTTATAGGAAGGATCTCAGGTTTGGTATTAGAAGCATTGAGACATCACATCTCATGCTATAGGAAGGGTCTCAGGATTGGAATGGGAAGGAGTTGGATATCACATCTCATGCTATAGGAAGGGTCTCAGATTTGGTATAAGCATTGAGATATCACATCTCTGCTATCGGAAGGGTCTAAGGATTGGAATGGGAAGGAGTTGGATATCCCATCTCATGCTATAGGGAGGGTCTCAATTTTGATATTAGAAGCATTGAGATAACAAATCTCATGATATCGGAAGGGTCTCAGGATTGGAATGGGAAGGAGTTGGATATCACATCTCATGATAAAGGAAGGGTCTAAGGTTTGGAAGGGGAAAGATTTGGATATCACATCTCATGTTATAGGACGGGTCTCAGGTTTGGTATTAGAAGCATTGAGATATCAAGTCTCATGGTATAGGAAGGGTCTCAGAATTGGAATGGGAAGGAGTTGGATATCACATCTCAAGCTATAGGAAGAGTCTCAGGATTGGAATGGGAAGGAGTTTGATATCACATCTCATGCCATAGTATGGTTCTCAGGTTTGATAGAAGCATTGAGATATCACATCTCATGCTATTGGAAGGGTATCAGTATTGGATTTGGAAGGAGTTGGATATCCCATCTCATGCTATAGGAAGGGTCTCAGGTTGGAATGGGAAGGAGTTGGATATCACATTTCATGTCATAGGAAGGGTCTCAGGATTGGAATGGGAAGGACTTGGATATCATATCTCATGCTATAGGAAGGCTCTCAGGTTTGGAAGGAGAAGGAGTTGGATATCACATTTCATGTTAGAGGAAGGATCTCAGGTTTGGTATTAGAGGCCTTGAGATATCACATCTCATGCTATAGGAAGGGTCTCAGGTTGGAATGGGAATATCTCACTGCTTATACCAAACCTGAGACCCTTCCTATAGCATGAGATGTGATATCCAACTCCTTCCCATTCCAATCCTGAGACCCTTCCTTTAGCATGAGATGTGATATCCAGCTCCTTCCCATTCCAATCCTGAGACCCTTCTGATAGCATAAGATGTGATATCTCAATGCTTCTAATATCAAAACTGAGACCCTCCCTATAGCATGATATGTGATATCTAAGTCCTTCCCATTCCAATCCTGAGACCCTTCCTATAGCATGAGATGTGATATCTCAATGCTTCTACCAAACCTGAGACCCTTCCTTTAGCATGAGATGTGATAACCAACTCCTTCCCATTCCAATCCTGAGACCCTTCCTATAGCATGAGATGTGATATCTCAATACTTCTAATACCAAACCTGAGATCCTTCTGATAACATGAGATATGATATCCAAATCCTTCCCCTTCCAAACCTGAGACCCTCCCTTTAGCATGAGATGTGATATCCAACTCCTTCCCATTCCAATCCTGAGAACCTTCTGATAGCATGAGATGTGATATCTCAATGCTTCTATACCAAACCTGAGATCCTTCCGATAGCATGAGATGTGATATCTCAATGCTTCTAATACCAAACCTGAGATCCTTCCTATAACATGAGATGTGATATCCAAATCCTTCCCCTTCCAAACCTGAGACCCTCCCTTTAGCATGAGATGTGATATCCAACTCCTTCCCATTCCAATCCTGAGAACCTTCTGATAGCATGAGATGTGATATCTCAATGCTTCTATACCAAACCTGAGATCCTTCCGAAAGCATGAGATGTGATATCTCAATGCTTCTAATACCAAACCTGAGATCCTACCTCTAACATGAAATGTGATATCCAACTCTTTCCCCTTCCAAACCTGAGAGCCTTCCTATAGCATGAGATGTGATATCCAAGTCCTTCTAATTCCAATCCTGAGACCCTTCCTATAACATGAGATGTGATATCCAACTCCTTCCCATTCCAACCTGAGACCCTTCCTATAGCATGAGATGGGATATCCAACTCCTTCCAAATCCAATCCTGATACCCTTCCGATAGCATGAGATGTGATATCCCAATGCTTCTACCAAACCTGAGACCCATACTATGGCATGAGATGTGATATCAAACTCCTTCCCCTTCCAAACCTTAGACACTTCCTTTATCATGAGATGTGATATCCAACTCCTTCCCATTCCATCCTTGAGACCCTTCCGATATCATGAGATGTGATATCTCAATGCTTCTAATATCAAACTTGAGACCCTCCTTATAGCATGAGATGTGATATCCAAGTCCTTCCCATTCCAATCCTGAGACCCTTCCTATAGCATGAGATGTGATATCTCAATGCTTCTAATACCAAATCTGAGACCCTTCCTATAACATGAGATGGGAATATCCAACTCCTTCCCATTCCAATCCTGAGACCCTTCCGATAGTAGAGATGTGATATCTCAATGCTTATACCAAACCTGAGATCCTTCCTATAACATGAGATGTGATATCCAACTCCTTCCCATTCCAATCCTGAGACACTTCCTATAGCATGAGATGTGATATCTCACTGCTTATACCAAACCTGAGACCCTTCCTATAGCATGAGATGTGATATCCAACTCCTTCCCATTCCAATCCTGAGACCCTTCCTATAGCATGAGATATGATATCTCAATGCTTCTAATATCAAACTTGAGACCCTCCCTATAGCATGAGATGTGATATCCAAGTCCTTCCCATTCCAATCCTGAGACCCTTCCGATAGCATGAGATGTGATGTCTCAATGCTTCTAATACCAAACCTGAGATCCTTCCTATAACATGAGATGTGATATCCAACTCCTTCCCATTCCAATCCTGAGACCCTTCCTATAGCATGAGATGTGATATCTCAATGCTTATACCAAACCTGAGACCCTTCCTATAGCATGAGATGTGATATCCAACTCCTTCCCATTCCAATCCTGAGACCCTTCCTATAGCATGAGATGTGATATCTCAATGCCTCTAATACCAAACCTGAGATCCTTCCTCTAACATGAAATGTGATATCCAACTCCTTCCCATTCCAATCCTGAGACACTTCCTATAGCATGAGATGTGATATCTAAATGCTTCTAATACCAAACTTGAGACTCTTCCTATAACATGAGATGGGATATCCAACTCCTTCCCATTCCAATCCTTAGACCCTTCCTACAGCATGCAATATGATATCTCAATGATTCTAATAACAAACCTGAGACCCGTCCTATAACATGAGATGGGATATCCAACACCTTCCCATTCCAATCCTGAGACACTTCCGATAGCAGAGATGTGATATCTCAATGCTTATACCAAACCTGAGACCCTTCCTATAACATGAGATGTGATATCCAACTCCTTCCCGTTCCAAACCTGAGACCCTTCCTATAGCATATGTGATATCCAACACATTCCCATTCCAAACATGAGACCCTTCCTATAGCAGGAATGTAATATCCAACTCCTTCCCATTTCAATCCTGAGACCATTCCTATAGCATGAGATGTGATATCTCAATGCTTCTAATACCAAACCTGAGATCCTTCCTATGACATGAGATGTGATATCCAATTCCTCCCCATTCCAAACCTGAGAACCTTCCTACAGCATGCGATGTGATATCTCAATGCTTCTAATACCAAACCTGAGACCAGTCCTATAACATGAGATTGGATATCCAACTCCTTCCCCTTCCAAACCTGAGACCCTTCCTATAGCATGAGATGTGATATCCAACTTCTTCCCATTCCAATCCTGAGACCCTTCCTATAACATGAGATGTGATGTCTCAATGCTTCTAATACCAAACCTGAGATCTTTCCTATAACATGAGATGTGATATCCAACTCCTTCCCATTCCAATCCTGAGACCCTTCCTATAGCATGAGATGTGCTATCTCAATGCTTATACCAAACCTGAGACCCTTCCTAAAGCTTGAGATGTGATATCCAACTCCTTCCCATTCCAATCCTGAGACCCTTCCTATAACATGAAATGTGACATCCAACTCCTTCCCATTCCAACCTGAGACCCTTCCTATAGCATGAGATGTGATATCTCAAGGCCTCTAATACCAAACCTGAGATCCTTCCTCTAACATGAAATGTGATATCCAACTCCTTCTCCTTCCAAACCTGAGAGCCTTCCTATAGCATGAGATATGATATACAAGTCCTTCCCATTCCAATCCTGAGACCCTTCCTATAACATGAAATGTGATATCCAACTCCTTCCCATTCCAACCTGAGACCCTTCCTATAGCATGAGATGGGATATCCAACTCCTTCCAAATCCAATACTGATACCCTTCCAATAGCATGAGATGTGATATCCCAATGCTTCTATCAAACCTGAGAACCATACTATGGCATGAGATGTGATATCAAACTCCTTCCCATTCCAATCCTGAGACTCTTCCTATAGCTTGCGATGTGATATCCAACTCCTTCCCATTCCAATTCTGAGACCCTTCCTATACCATGAGACTTGATATCTCAATGCTTCTAATACCAAACCTGAGACCCGTCCTATAACATGAGATGTGATATCCAAATCTTTCCCCTTCCAAACCTTAGACCCTTCCTTTATCATGAGATGTGATATCCAACTCCTTCCCATTCCAATCCTGAGACCCTTCCGATATCATGAGATTTGTTATCTCAATGCTTCTAATATCAAAATTCAGACCCTCCCTATAGCATGAGATGGGATATCCAACTCCTTCCCATTCCAATCCTGAGACCCTTCCGATAGCAGAGATGTGATATCTCAATGCTTATACCAAATCTGAGACCCTTCCTATAGCATGAGATGTGATATCCAACTCCTTCCCATTCCAATCCTGAGACCCTTCCTATAGCATGAGATGTGATGTCTCAATGCTTCTAATACCAAACCTGAGATCCTTCCTATAACATGAGATGTGATATCCAACTCCTTCCCATTCCAATCCTGAGACCCTTCCTATAGCATGAGATGTGCTATCTCAATGCTTATACCAAACCTGAGACCCTTCCTAAAGCTTGAGATGTGATATCCAACTCCTTCCCATTCCAATCCTGAGACCCTTCCTATAGCATGAGATGTGATATCTCAAGGCCTCTAATACCAAACCTGAGATCCTTCCTCTAACATGAAATGTGATATCCAACTCCTTCCCCTTCCAAACCTGAGAGCCTTCCTATAGCATGAGATATGATATCCAAGTCCTTCCCATTCCAATCCTGAGACCCTTCCTATAACATGAAATGTGATATCCAACTCCTTCCCATTCCAACCTGAGACCCTTCCTATAACATGAAATGTGATATCCAACTCCTTCCAAATCCAATACTGATACCCTTCCAATAGCATGAAATGTGATATCCCAATGCTTCTACCAAACCTGAGACCCATACTATGGCATGAGAGGTGATATCAAACTCCTTCCCATTCCAATCCTGAGACTCTTCCTATAGCTTGAGATGTGATATCCAACTCCTTCACGTTCCAATTCTGAGACCCTTCCTATGCCATGAGACTTGATATCTCAATGCTTCTAATACCAAACCTGAGACCCGTCCTATAACATGAGATGTGATATCCAAATCTTTCCCCTTCCAAACCTTAGACTCTTCCTTTATCATGAGATGTGATATCCAACTCCTTCCCATTCCAATCCTGAGACCCTTCCGATATCATGAGATTTGTTATCTCAATGCTTCTAATATCAAACTTGAGACACTCCCTATAGCATGAGATATGACATCCAAGTCCTCCCCATTCCAATCCTGAGACCCTTCCTATAGCATGAGATGTGATATCTCAATGCTTCTAATACCAAACCTGAGACCCTTCCTATAACATGAGATGGGATATCCAACTCCTTCCCATTCCAATCCTGAGACCCTTCCGATAGCAGAGATGTGATATCTCAATGCTTATACCAATCCTGAGACCCTTCCTATGGCCTGAGATGTCATATACAACTCCTTCCCAATCCAATCCTGAGACCCTTCCTATAGCATGAGATGTGATATCTCAATGCTTATACCAAATGTGAGACCCTTCCTATAGCATGAGATGTGATATCCAACTCCTTCCCATTCCAATCCTGAGACCCTTCCTATAGCATGAGATGTGATGTCTCAATGCTTCTAATACCAAACCTGAGAACCTTCCTACAGCATGCGATGTGATATCTCAATGCTTCTAATACCAAACCTGAGACCAGTCCTATAACATGAGATTGGATATCCAACTCCTTCCCCTTCCAAACCTGAGACCCTTCCTATAGCATGAGATGTGATATCCAACTTCTTCCCATTCCAATCCTGAGACCCTTCCTATAACATGAGATGTGATGTCTCAATGCTTCTAATACCAAACCTGAGATCTTTCCTATAACATGAGATGTGATATCCAACTCCTTCCCATTCCAATCCTGAGACCCTTCCTATAGCATGAGATGTGCTATCGCAATGCTTATACCAAACCTGAGACCCTTCCTAAAGCTTGAGATGTGATATCCAACTCCTTCCCATTCCAATCCTGACACCCTTCCTATAGCATGAGATGTGATATCTCAAGGCCTCTAATACCAAACCTGAGATCCTTCCTCTAACATGAAATGTGATATCCAACTCCTTCCCCTTCCAAACCTGAGAGCCTTCCTATAGCATGAGATATGATATCCAAGTCCTTCCCATTCCAATCCTGAGACCCTTCCTATAACATGAAATGTGATATCCAACTCCTTCCCATTCCAACCTGAGACCCTTCCTATAGCATGAGATGGGATATCCAACTCCTTCGAAATCCAATACTGATACCCTTCCAATAGCATGAATTGTGATATCCCAATGCTTCTACCAAACCTGAGACCCATACTATGGCATGAGATGTGATATCAAACTCATTCCCATTCCAATCCTGAGACTCTTCCTATAGCTTGAGATGTGATATCCAACTCCTTCCCATTCCAATTCTGAGACCCTTCCTATGCCATGAGACTTGATATCTCAATGCTTCTAATACCAAACCTGAGACCCGTCCTATAACATGAGATGTGATATCCAAATCTTTCCCCTTCCAAACCTTAGACCCTTCCTTTATCATGAGATGTGATATCCAACTCCTTCCCATTCCAATCCTGAGACCCTTCCGATATCATGAGATTTGTTATCTCAATGCTTCTAATATCAAACTTGAGACCCTCCCTATAGCATGAGATGTGACATCCAAGTCCTCCCCATTCCAATCCTGAGACCCTTCCTATAGCATGAGATGTGATATCTCAATGCTTCTAATACCAAACCTGAGACCCTTCCTATAACATGAGATTGGATATCCAACTCCTTCCCATTCCAATCCTGAGACCCTTCCGATAGCAGAGATGTGATATCTCAATGCTTATACCAATCCTGAGACCCTCCCTATGGCCTGAGATGTCATATACAACTCCTTCCCAATCCAATCCTGAGACCCTTCCTATAGCATGAGATGTGATATCTCAATGCTTATACCAAATGTGAGACCCTTCCTATAGTATGAGATGTGATATCCAACTCCTTCCCATTCCAATCCTGAGACCCTTCCTATAGCATGAGATGTGATGTCTCAATGCTTCTAATACCAAACCTGAGATCCTTCCTATAACATGAGATGTGATATCCAACTCCTTCCCATTCCAATCCTGAGACCCTTCCTATAGCATGAGATGTGATGTCTCAATGCTTCTAATACCAAACCTGAGAACCTTCCTACAGCATGCGATGTGATATCTCAATGCTTCTAATACCAAACCTGAGACCAGTCCTATAACATGAGATTGGATATCCAACTCCTTCCCCTTCCAAACCTGAGACCCTTCCTATAGCATGAGATGTGATATCCAACTTCTTCCCATTCCAATCCTGAGACCCTTCCTATAACATGAGATGTGATGTCTCAATGCTTCTAATACCAAACCTGAGATCTTTCCTATAATATGAGATGTGATATCCAACTCCTTCCCATTCCAATCCTGAGACCCTTCCTATAGCATGAGATGTGCTATCTCAATGCTTATACCAAACCTGAGACCCTTCCTAAAGCTTGAGATGTGATATCCAACTCCTTCCCATTCCAATCCTGAGACCCTTCCTATAGCATGAGATGTGATATCTCAAGGCCTCTAATACCAAACCTGAGATCCTTCCTCTAACATGAAATGTGATATCCAACTCCTTCCCCTTCCAAACCTGAGAGCCTTCCTATAGCATGAGATATGATATCCAAGTCCTTCCCATTCCAATCCTGAGACCCTTCCTATAACATGAAATGTGATATCCAACTCCTTCCCATTCCAACCTGAGACCCTTCCTATAGCATGAGATGGGATATCCAACTCCTTCCAAATCCAATACAGATACCCTTCCAATAGCATGAGATGTGATATCCCAATGCTTCTACCAAACCTGAGACCCATACTATGGCATGAGATGTGATATCAAACTCATTCCCATTCCAATCCTGAGACTCTTCCTATAGCTTGAGATGTGATATCCAACTCCTTCCCATTCCAATTCTGAGACCCTTCCTATGCCATGAGACTTGATATCTCAATGCTTCTAATACCAAACCTGAGACCCGTCCTATAACATGAGATGTGATATCCAAATCTTTCCCCTTCCAAACCTTAGACCCTTCCTTTATCATGAGATGTGATATCCAACTCCTTCCCATTCCAATCCTGAGACCCTTCCGATATCATGAGATTTGTTATCTCAATGCTTCTAATATCAAACTTGAGACCCTCCCTATAGCATGAGATGTGACATCCAAGTCCTCCCCATTCCAATCCTGAGACCCTTCCTATAGCATGAGATGTGATATCTCAATGCTTCTAATACCAAACCTGAGACCCTTCCTATAACATGAGATGTCATATACAACTCCTTCCCAATCCAATCCTGAGACCCTTCCTATAGCATGAGATGTGATATCTCAATGCTTATACCAAATCTGAGACCCTTCCTATAGCATGAGATGTGATATTCAACTCCTTCCCATTCCAATCCTGAGACCCTTCCTATAGCATGAGATGTGATGTCTCAATGCTTCTAATACCAAACCTGAGATCCTTCCAATAACATGAGATGTGATATCCAACTCCTTCCCATTCCAATCCTGAGACCCTTATGATAGCATGAGATGTGATATCTCAATGCCTCTAATACCAAACCTGAGATACTTCCGATAGCATGAGATGTGATATCTCAATGCTTCTAATACCAAACCTGAGATCCTTCCTATAACATGAGATGTGATTTCCAAATCCTTCCCCTTCCAAACCTGAGACCCTCCATTTAGCATGAGATGTGATATACAACTCCTTCCCATTCCAATCCTGAGACCCTTCTGATAGCATGAGATGTGATATCTCAATGCCTCTAATACCAAACCTGAGATCCTATCTCTAACATGAAATGTGATATCCATCTCCTTCCCTTTCCAAACCTGAGGCCCTGCCTATAGCATGAGATGTGATATCCAAGTCCTTCCCATTCCAATCCTGAGACCCTTCCTATAGCATGTGATGTGATATCTCAATGCTTATACCAAACCTGAGACCCTTCCTATGGCATGAGATGTCATATACAACTCCTCCCCGTTCCAATCCTGAGACCCTTCCTATAGCATGAGATGTGATATCTCAATGCTTATACCAAACCTGAGACCTTTCCTATAGCATGAGATGTGATATCCAACTTCTTCCCATTCCAATCCTGAGACCCTTCCTATAACATGAGATGTGATGTCTCAATGCTTCTAATACCAAACCTGAGATATTTCCTATAACATGAGATGTAATATCCAACTCCTTCCCATTCCAATCCTGAGACCCTTCCTATAGCATGAGATGTGATATCTCAATGCTTATACCAAACCTGAGACCCTTCCTATAGCTTGAGATGTGATATCCAACTCCTTCCCATTCCAATCCTGAGACCCTTCCTATAGCTTGAGATGTGATATCCAACTCCTTCCCCTTCCAAACCTGAGAGCCTTCCTATAGCATGAGATATGATATCCAAGTCCTTCCCATTCCAATCCTGAGACCCTTCCTATAACATGAAATGTGATATCCAACTCCTTCCCATTCCAACCTGAGACCCTTCCTATAGCATGAGATGGGATATCCAACTTCTTCCAAATCCAATACTGATACCCTTCCGATAGCATGAGATGTGATATCCCAATGCTTCTACCAAACCTGAGACCCATACTATGGCATGAGATGTGATATCATACTCCTTCCCATTCCAATCCTGAGGACCTTCCCATAGCTTGAGGTGTGATATCCAACTCCTTCCCATTCCAATTCTGAGACCCTTCTTATACCATGAGACTTGATATCTCAATGCTTCTAATACCAAAACTGAGACCCGTCCTATAACATGAGATGTGATATCCAAATCCTTCCCCTTCCAAACCTTAGACCCTTCCTTTATCATGAGATGTGATATCCAACTCCTTCCCATTCCAATCCTGAGACCCTTCCGATATCATGAGATTTGTTATCTCAATGCTTCTAATATCAAACTTGAGACCCTCCCTATAGCATGAGATGTGACATCCAAGTCCTTCCCATTCCAATCCTGAGACCCTTCCTATAGCATGAGATGTGATATCTCTATGCTTCTAATACCAAACCTGAGACCATTCCTATAACATGAGATGGGATATCCAACTCCTTCCCATTCCAATCCTGAGACCCTTCCGATAGCAGAGATGTGATATCTCAATGCTTATACCAAACCTGAGACCCTTCCTATGGCCTGAGATGTCATATACAACTCCTTCCCATTCCAATCCTGAGACCCTTTCTTTAGCATGAGATGTGATATCTCAATGCTTATACCAAATCTGAGACCCTTCCTATAGCATGAGATGTGATATCCAATTCCTTCCCATTCCAATCCTGAGACCCTTCCTATAGCATGAGATGTGATATCTCAATGCTTATACCAAACCTGAGAGCCTACCTATAGCATGAGATGTGATATCCAAGTCCATCCCATTCCAATCCTTAGACCCTTCCTACAGCATGCGATGTGATATCTCAATGATTCTAATACCAAACCAGAGACTCTTCCTATAACATGAGATGGGATATCCAACTCCTTCCCGTTCCAAACCTGAGACACTAACTATAGCATATGTGATATCCAACTGCTTCCCATTCCAAACATGAGACCCTTCCTATAGCAAGAAAGTAATATCCAACTCCTACCCATTCCAATCCTGAGACCCTTCCTATAGCAAGAGATGTGATATCCAAATCCTTCCCATTCCAATCCTGAGACCCTTCCTATAACATGAGATGTGATATCCAACTCCTTCCCATTCAAATCCTGAGACCCTTCCTATAGCATGAGAAGGGATATCCAACTCCTTCCCAATCCAATCCTGAGACCCTTTCGATAGCAGAAACGTGATATCTCAATGCTTCTACCAAACCTGAGACCCTTCCTTTAGCATAAGATGTGATATCCAAATCCTTCACATTCCAATCCTGAGACCCTTCCTATAGCATGAGATGTGATATCTCAATGCTTCTAATACCAAACCTGAGATTCTTCCTATAACATGAGATGTGATATCCAATTCCTTCCCATTCCAAACCTGAGACCCTTCCTATTGGATGAGATGTGATATCCAACTCCTTCCCATTCCAACCCTGAGACCCTTCCTATAGCATGAGATGTGATGTCTCAATGCATCTAATACCAAACCTGAGATCCTTCCTATAACATGAGATGTGATATCCAACTCCTTCCATTCCAATCCTGAGACCCGTCCTATAGCATGAGATGTGATATCTCAATGCTTATACCAAACCTGAGACCCTTCCTATAGCATGAGATGTGATATCCAACTCCTTCCATTCCAATCCTGAGACCCGTCCTATAGCTTGAGATGTGATATTTCAATGCTTCTAATACCAAACCTGAGATCCTTCCTCTAACATGAAATGTGATATCCAACTCCTTCCCTTTCCAAACCTGAGACCCTTCCTTTAGCATGAGATGTGATATCTCAATGCTTATACCAAATCTGAGACCCTTCCTATAGCATGAGATGTGATATCCAAATCCTTCCCATTCCAATCCTGAGACCCTTCCTATAGCATGAGATGTGATATCTCAATGCTTATACCAAACCTGAGAGCCTACCTATTGGAATGGGAAGGAGTTGGATATCACATCTCATGTTATAGGAAGGGTCTCAGGTTTGGTATAAGCATTGAGATATCACATCTCTGCTATCGGAAGTGTCTCAGGATTGGAATGGGAAGGAGTTGGATATCCCATCTCATGTTATAGGACGGGTCTCAGGTTTGTTATTAGAATCATTGAGATATCATATTGCATGCTGTAGGAAGGGTCTAAGGGTTGGAATGGGAAGGACTTGGATATCACATCTCATGCTATAGATAGGCTCCTAGGTTTGGAAAGGGAAGGAGTTGGATATCACATTTCATGTTAGAGGAAGGATCTCAGGTTTGGTATTAGAAGCATAGAGATATCACATCTCATGCTATAGGAAGGGTCTCAGGATTGGAATGGGAAGGACTTGGATGTCACATCTCATGCTATAGGGAGGGTCTCAAGTTTGATATTAGAAGCATTGAGATAACAAATCTCATGATATCGGAAGGGTCTCAGGATTGGAATGGGAAGGAGTTGGATATCACATCTCATGATAAAGGAAGGGTCTAAGGTTTGGAAGGGGAAGGATTTGGATATCACATCTCATGTTATAGGACGGGTCTCAGTTTTGGTATTAGAAGCATTGAGATATCAAGTCTCATGGTATAAGAAGGGTCTCAGAATTGGAATGGGAAGGAGTTGGATATCACACCTCAAGCTATAGGAAGGGTCTCAGGATTGGAATGGGAAGGAGTTTGATATCACATCTCATGCCATAGTATGGGTCTCAGGTTTGGTAGAAGCATTGGGATATCACATCTCATGCTATCCGAAGGGTATCAGTATTGGATTTGGAAGAAGTTGGATATCCCATCTCTTGCTATAGGAAGGGTCTCAGGTTGGAATGGGAAGGAGTTGGATATCACATTTCATTTTATAGGAAGGGTCTCAGGATTGGAATGGGAAGGACTTGGATATCATATCTCATGCTATAGGAAGGCTCTCAGGTTTGGAAGGGGAAGGAGTTGGATATCACATCTCAAGCTGTAGGAAGGGTCTCAGGATTGGAATGGGAAGGAGTTGGATATCACATCTCAAGCTATAGGAAGGGTCTCAGGTTTGGTATAAGCATTGAGATATCACATCTCATGCTATAGGAAGGGTCTCAGGATTGGAATGGGAAGGAGTTGGATATCACATCTCATGTTATAGGAAATATCTCAGGTTTGGTATTAGAAGCATTGAGACATCACATCTCATGTTATAGGAAGGGTCTCAGGATTGGAATGGGAAGAAGTTGGATATCACATCTCATGCTATAGGAAAGGTCTCAGGTTTGGTATAAGCATTGAGATATCACATCTCATGCTATAGGAAGGGTCTCAGGATTGGAATGGGAAGGACTTGGATATCACATCTCATGCTATAGGCAGGGCCTCAGGTTTGGAAAGGGAAGGAGATGGATATCACATTTCATGTTAGAGATAGGATCTCAGGTTTGGTATTAGAGGCATTGAGATATCACATCTCATGCTATCAGAAGGGTCTCAGGATTGGAATGGGAAGGAGTTGTATATCACATCTCATGCTAAATGGAGGGTCTCAGGTTTGGAAGGTGAAGTATTTGGAAATCACATCTCATGTTATAGGAAGGATCTCAGGTTTGGTATTAGAAGCATTGAGATATCATCTCATGCTATCGGAAGTAACTCGGGTTTGGTATTAGAGGCATTGAGATATCACATCTCATGCTATCATAAGGGTCTCAGGATTGGAATGGGAAGGAGTTGGATATCACATCTCATGTTATTGGAAGGATCTCAGGTTTGGTATTAGAAGCATTGAGACATCACATCTCATGCTATAGGAAGGGTCTCAGGATTGGAATGGGAAGGAGTTGAATATCACATCTCATGCTATAGGAAGGGTCTCAGATTTGGTATAAGCATTGAGATATCACATCTCATGCTATAGGAAGGGTCTCAGGATTGGATTGGGAAGGAGTTGTATATGACATCTCATGTTATAGGAAGGGTCTCAGGTTTGGTATTAGAAGCATTGAGATATCACATCTCATGCTATAGGAAGGGTCTCAGGATTGGAATGGGGAGGACTTGGATGTCACATCTCATGCTATAGGGAGGGTCTCAAGTTTGATATTAGAAGCATTGAGATAACAAATCTCATGATATCGGAAGGGTCTCAGGATTGGAATGGGAAGGAGTTGGATATCACATCTCATGTTATAGGACGGGTCTCAGGTTTGGTATTAGAAGCATTGAGATATCAAGTCTCATGCCATAGGAAGGGTCTCAGAATTGGAATGGGAAGGAGTTGGATATCACATCTCAAGCTATAGGAAGAGTCTCAGGATTGGAATGGGAATGAGTTTGATATCACATCTCATGCCATAGTATGGGTCTCAGGTTTGGTAGAAGCATTGGGATATCACATCTCATGCTATTGGAAGGGTATCAGTATTGGATTTGGAAGGAGTTGGATATCCCATCTCATGCTATAGGAAGGGTCTCAGGTTGGAATGGGAAGGAGTTGGATATCACATTTCATGTTATAGGAAGGGTCTCAGGATTGGAATGGGAAGGAGTTGGATATCACATTTCATGTTAGAGGAAGGATCTCAGGTTTGGTATTAGAGGCCTTGAGATATCACATCTCATGCTATAGGAAGGGTCTCAGGATTGGAATGGGAAGGAGTTGGATATCACATCTCAAGCTTTAGGAAGGGTCTCAGGTTTGGTATTAGAAGCATTGAGATAGCACATCTCATGCTATAGGAAGGGTCTCAGGATTGGATTGGGAAGGAGTTGTATATGACATCTCAGGCCATAGGAAGGGTCTCAGGATTGGTATAAGCATTGAGATATCACATCTCTGCTATCGGAAGGGTCTCAGGATTGGAATGGGAAGGAGTTGGATATCCCATCTCATGTTATAGGAAGGGTCTCAGGTTTGGTATTAGAAGCATTGAGATATCACATCTCATGCTATAGGAAGGGTCTCAGGATTGGAATGGGGAGGACTTGGATGTCACATCTCATGCTATAGGGAGTGTCTCAAGTTTGATATTAGAAGCATTGAGATAACAAATCTCATGATATCGGAAGGGTCTCAGGATTGGAATGGGAAGGAGTTGGATATCACATCTCATGATAAAGGAAGGGTCTAAGGTTTGGAAGGGGAAAGATTTGGATATCACATCTCATGTTATAGGACGGGTCTCAGGTTTGGTATTAGAAGCATTGAGATATCAAGTCTCATGGCATAGGAAGGGTCTCAGAATTGGAATGTGAAGGAGTTGGATATCACATCTCAAGCTATAGGAAGAGTCTCAGGATTGGAATGGGAAGGAGTTTGATATCACCTCTCATGCCATAGTATGGGTCTCAGGTTTGGTAGAAGCATTGGGATATCACATTTCATGCTATTGGAAGGGTATCAGTATTGGATTTGGAAGGAGTTGGATATCACATTTCATGTTATAGGAAGGGTCTCAGGATTGGAATGGGAAGGACTTGGATATCATATCTCATGCTATAGGAAGGCTCTCAGGTTTGGAAGGGGAAGGAGTTGGATATCACATTTCATGTTAGAGGAAGGATCTCAGGTTTGGTATTAGAGGCCTTGAGATATCACATCTCATGCTATAGGAAGGGTCTCAGGATTGGAATGGGAAGGAGTTGGATATCACATCTCAAGCTTTAGGAAGGGTCTCAGGTTTGGTATAAGCATTGAGATAGCACATCTCATGCTATAGGAAGGGTCTCAGGATTGGAATGGGAAGGAGTTGGATATCACATCTCATGTTATAGGAAGGATCTCAGGTTTGGTATTAGAAGCATTGAGACATCACATCTCATGCTATAGGAAGGGTCTCAGGATTGGAATGGGAAGGAGTTGGATATCACATCTCATGCTATAGGAAGGGTCTCAGATTTGGTATAAGCATTGAGATATCACATCTCTGCTATCGGAAGGGTCTCAGGATTGGAATGGGAAGGAGTTGGATATCCCATCTCATGCTATAGGGAGGGTCTCAATTTTGATATTAGAAGCATTGAGATAACAAATCTCATGATATCGGAAGGGTCTCAGGATTGGAATGGGAAGGAGCTGGATATCACATCTCATGATAAAGGAAGGGTCTAAGGTTTGGAAGGGGAAAGATTTGGATATCACATCTCATGTTATAGGACGGGTCTCAGGTTTGGTATTAGAAGCATTGAGATATCAAGTCTCATGGTATAGGAAGGGTCTCAGAATTGGAATGGGAAGGAGTTGGATATCACATCTCAAGCTATAGGAAGAGTCTCAGGATTGGAATGGGAAGGAGTTTGATATCACATCTCATGCCATAGTATGGTTCTCAGGTTTGATAGAAGCATTGGGATATCACATCTCATGCTATTGGAAGGGTATCAGTATTGGATTTGGAAGGAGTTGGATATCCCATCTCATGCTATAGGAAGGGTCTCAGGTTGGAATGGGAAGGAGTTGGATATCACATTTCATGTTATAGGAAGGGTCTCAGGATTGGAATGGGAAGGACTTGGATATCATATCTCATGCTATAGGAAGGCTCTCAGGTTTGGAAGGAGAAGGAGTTGGATATCACATTTCATGTTAGAGGAAGGATCTCAGGTTTGGTATTAGAGGCCTTGAGATATCACATCTCATGCTATAGGAAGGGTCTCAGGTTGGAATGGGAAGGAGTTGGATATCACATTTCATGTTATAGGAAGGGTCTCAGGATTGGAATGGGAAGGAGTTGGATATCACATCTCAAGCTTTAGGAAGGGTCTCAGGTTTGGTATAAGCATTGAGATAGCACATCTCATGCTATAGGAAGGGTCTCAGGATTGGAATGGGAAGGAGTTGGATATCACATCTCATGTTATAGGAAAGATCTCAGGTTTGGTATTAGAAGCATTGAGACATCACATCTCATGTTATAGGAAGGGTCTCAGGATTGGAATGGGAAGAAGTTGGATATCACATCTCATGCTATAGGAAGGGTCTCAGGTTTGGAAGGGGAAGGAGTTGGATATCCAATCTCATGTTATAGGACTGGTCTCAGGTTTGGTATTAGAAGCATTGAGATATCACATCGCATGCTGTAGGAAGGTTCTCAGGTTTGGAATGGGGAGGAATTGGATATCACATCTCATGTCATAGGAAGGATCTCAGGTTTGGTATTAGAAGCATTGAGATATCACATCTCATGCTATAGGAATGGTCTCAGGATTGGAATGGGAAGGAGTTGGATATTACATTCCTGCTATAGGAAGGGTCTCATGTTTGGAATGGGAATGTGTTGGATATCACATATGCTATAGGAAGGGTCTCAGGTTTGGAACGGGAAGGAGTTGGATATCACATCTCATGTTATAGGAAGGGTCTCAGGTTTGGTATAAGCATTGAGATATCACATCTCTGCTATCGGAAGTGTCTCAGGATTGGAATGGGAAGGTGTTGGATATCCCATCTCATGTTATAGGACGGGTCTCAGGTTTGTTATTAGAATCATTGAGATATCATATTGCATGCTGTAGGAAGGGTCTAAGGATTGGAATGGGAAGGAGTTGGATATCCCATCTCAAGTTATAGGAAGAGTCTCAAGTTTGGTATTAGAAGCATTTAGATATCACATCTCATGCTATAGGAAGTGACTCAGGATTGGAATGGGGAGGAGTTGGATATCACATTTCATGTTAGAGGAAGGATCTCAGGTTTGGTATTAGAGGCATTGAGATATCACATCTCATGCTATAGGAAGGGTCTCAGGATTGGAATGGGAAGGAGTTGGATATCACATCTCATGCTATAGGAAGGGTCTCAGGTTTGGTATAAGCATTGAGATATCACATCTCATGCTATAGGAAGGGTCTCAGGATTGGAATGGGAAGGAGTTGGATATCACATCTCATGCTATAGGAAGGATCTCAGGTTTGATATTAGAAGCATTGAGACATCACATCTCATGCTATCGGAAGGGTCTCAGGATTGGAATGGGAAGGACTTGGATATCACATCTCATGCTATAGGGAGGGTCTCAAGTTTGATATTAGAAGCATTGAGATATCATATCTCATGCTATAGGAAGGGTCTCAGGATTGGAATGGGAAGGAGTTGGATATCACATCACATGCTATAGGAAGGGTCTCAGGTTTGGTATAAGCAGTGAGATATCACATCTCATGCTATAGGAAGTGTCTCAGGATTGGAATGGGAAGGAGTTGGATATCACATCTCATGTTATAGGAAGGATCTCAGGTTTGGTATAAGCATTGAGATATCACATCTCTACTATCGGAAGGGTCTCAGGATTGGAATGGGAAGGAGTTGGATATTCCCATCTCATGTTATAGGAAGGGTCTCAGGTTTGGTATTAGAAGCATTGAGATATCACATCTCATGCTATAGGAAGGGTCTCAGGATTGGAATGGGAAGGACTTGGATATCACATCTCATGCTATAAGGAGGGTCTCAAGTTTGATATTAGAAGCATTGAGATATCACATCTCATGATATCGGAAGGGTCTCAAGGATGGAATGGGAAGGAGTTGGATATCACATCTCATGATAAAGGAAGTGTCTAAGGTTTGGAAGGGGAAGGAGTTTGATATCACATCTCATGCCATAGTATGGGTCTCAGGTTTGGTAGAAGCATTGGGATATCACATCTCATGCTATCGGAAGGGTATCAGGATTGGATTTGGAAGGAGTTGGATATCCCATCTCATGCTATAGGAAGGGTCTCAGGTTGGAATGGGAAGGAGTTGGATATCACATCTCATGTTATAGGAAGGGTCTCAGGATTGGAATTAGAAGGACTTGGATATCACATCTCATGCTATAGGAAGGCTCTCAGGTTTGGAAGGGGAAAGAGTTGGATATCACATTTCATGTTAGAGGTAGGATCTCAGGTTTGGTATTAGAAGCATTGAGATATCACATCTCATGCTATCGGAAGGATCTCAGGTTTGGTATAGAAGCATTGAGATATCACATCTCATGCTATCAGAAGGTTCTCAGGATTGGAATGGGAAGGAGTTGGATATCACATCTCATGCTAAAGGGAGGGTCTCAGGTTTGGAAGGGGAAGGATTTGGATATCACATCTCATGTTATAGGAAGGATCTCAGGTTTGGTATTAGAAGCATTGAGATATCACATCTCATGCTATCGGAAGGATCTCAGGTTTGGTATAGAAGCATTGAGATATCACATCTCATGCTATCAGAAGGTTCTCAGGATTGGAATGGGAAGGAGTTGGATATCACATCTCATGCTAAAGGGAGGGTCTCAGGTTTGGAAGGGGAAGGATTTGGATATCATATCTCATGTTATCAGAAGGATCTCAGGTTTGGTATTAGAAGTATTGAGATATCACATCTCATGCTATAGGAAGGGTCTCAGGATTGGAATGGGAAGGAGTTGGTTATCACATCTCATGCTAAAGGAAGGGTCTCAGGTTTGGTAGAAGCATTGAGATATCACATCTCATGCTATAGGAAGGGTCTCAGGATTGGAATGGGAAGGACTTAGATATCACATATCATGCTATAGGGAGGGTCTCAGTTTTGATATTAGAAGCATTGAGATATCACATCTCATGCTATCAGAAGGGTCTCAGGATTGGAATGGGAAGGAGCTGGATATCACATCTCATGCTAAAGGAAGGGTCTCAGGATTGGAATGGGAAGGAGTTGGATATCACATCTCATGCTATAGGAAGGGTCTCAGGTTTGGTATAAGCAGTGAGATATTCCCATTCCAACCTGAGACCCTTCCTATAGCATGAGATGTGATATCTCAAGGCCTCTAATACCAAACCTGAGATCCTTCCTCTAACATGAAATGTGATATCCAACTCCTTCTCCTTCCAAACCTGAGAGCCTTCCTATAGCATGAGATATGATATCCAAGTCCTTCCCATTCCAATCCTGAGACCCTTCCTATAACATGAAATGTGATATCCAACTCCTTCCCATTCCAACCTGAGACCCTTCCTATAGCATGAGATGGGATATCCAACTCCTTCCAAATCCAATACTGATACCCTTCCAATAGCATGAGATGTGATATCCCAATGCTTCTATCAAACCTGAGAACCATACTATGGCATGAGATGTGATATCAAACTCCTTCCCATTCCAATCCTGAGACTCTTCCTATAGCTTGAGATGTGATATCCAACTCCTTCACATTCCAATTCTGAGACCCTTCCTATGCCATGAGACTCGATATCTCAATGCTTCTAATACCAAACCTGAGACCCGTCCTATAACATGAGATGTGATATCCAAATCTTTCCCCTTCCAAACCTTAGACCCTTCCTTTATCATGAGATGTGATATCCAACTCCTTCCCATTCCAATCCTGAGACCCTTCCGATATCATGAGATTTGTTATCTCAATGCTTCTAATATCAAAATTGAGACCCTCCCTATAGCATGAGATGGGATATCCAACTCCTTCCCATTCCAATCCTGAGACCCTTCCGATAGCAGAGATGTGATATCTCAATGCTTATACCAAATCTGAGACCCTTCCTATAGCATGAGATGTGATATCCAACTCCTTCCCATTCCAATCCTGAGACCCTTCCTATAGCATGAGATGTGATGTCTCAATGCTTCTAATACCAAACCTGAGATCCTTCCTATAACATGAGATGTGATATCCAACTCCTTCCCATTCCAATCCTGAGACCCTTCCTATAGCATGAGATGTGCTATCTCAATGCTTATACCAAACCTGAGACCCCTTCTAAAGCTTGAGATGTGATATCCAACTCCTTCCCATTCCTATCCTGAGACCCTTCCGATATCATGAGATTTGTTATCTCAATGCTTCTAATATCAAAATTGAGACCCTCCCTATAGCATGAGATGGGATATCCAACTCCTTCCCATTCCAATCCTGAGACCCTTCCGATATCATGAGATTTGTTATCTCAATGCTTCTAATATCAAAATTGAGACCCTCCCTATAGCATGAGATGGGATATCCAACTCCTTCCCATTCCAATCCTGAGACCCTTCCGATAGCAGAGATGTGATATCTCAATGCTTATACCAAATCTGAGACCCTTCCTATAGCATGAGATGTGATATCCAACTCCTTCCCATTCCAATCCTGAGACCCTTCCTATAGCATGAGATGTGATATCTCAAGGCCTCTAATACCAAACCTGAGATCCTTCCTCTAACATGAAATGTGATATCCAACTCCTTCCCCTTCCAAACCTGAGAGCCTTCCTATAGCATGAGATATGATATCCAAGTCCTTCCCATTCCAATCCTGAGACCCTTCCTATAACATGAAATGTGATATCCAACTCCTTCCCATTCCAACCTGAGACCCTTCCTATAGCATGAGATGGGATATCCAACTCCTTCCAAATCCAATACTGATACCCTTCCAATAGCATGAGATGTGATATCCCAATGCTTCTACCAAACCTGAGACCCATACTATGGCATGAGATGTGATATCAAACTCCTTCCCATTCCAATCCTGAGACTCTTCCTATAGCTTGAGATGTGATATCCAACTCCTTCACATTCCAATTCTGAGACCCTTCCTATGCCATGAGACTTGATATCTCAATGCTTCTAATACCAAACCTGAGACCCGTCCTATAACATGAGATGTGATATCCAAATCTTTCCCCTTCCAAACCTTAGACCCTTCCTTTATCATGAGATGTGATATCCAACTCCTTCCCATTCCAATCCTGAGACCCTTCCGATATCATGAGATTTGTTATCTCAATGCTTCTAATATCAAACTTGAGACCCTCCCTATAGCATGAGATGTGACATCCAAGTCCTCCCCATTCCAATCCTGAGACCCGTCCTATAGCATGAGATGTGATATCTCAATGCTTCTAATACCATACCTGAGACCCTTCCTATAACATGAGATGGGATATCCAACTCCTTCCCATTCCAATCCTGAGACCCTTCCGATAGCAGAGATGTGATATCTCAATGCTTATACCAATCCTGAGACCCTTCCTATGGCCTGAGATGTCATATACAACTCCTTCCCAATCCAATCCTGAGACCCTTCCTATAGCATGAGATGTGATATCTCAATGCTTATACCAAATGTGAGACCCTTCCTATAGCATGAGATGTGATATCCAACTCCTTCACATTCCAATCCTGAGACCCTTCCTATAGCATGAGATGTGATGTCTCAATGCTTCTAATACCAAACCTGAGATCCTTCCTATAACATGAGATGTGATATCCAACTCCTTCCCATTCCAATCCTGAGACCCTTCCTATAGCATGAGATGTGATGTCTCAATGCTTCTAATACCAAACCTGAGAACCTTCCTACAGCATGCGATGTGATATCTCAATGCTTCTAATACCAAACCTGAGACCAGTCCTATAACATGAGATTGGATATCCAACTCCTTCCCCTTCCAATCCTGAGACTCTTCCTATAGCTTGAGATGTGATATCCAACTCCTTCACATTCCAATTCTGAGACCCTTCCTATGCCATGAGACTTGATATCTCAATGCTTCTAATACCAAACCTGAGACCCGTCCTATAACATGAGATGTGATATCCAAATCTTTCCCCTTCCAAACCTTAGACCCTTCCTTTATCATGAGATGTGATATCCAACTCCTTCCCATTCCAATCCTGAGACCCTTCCGATATCATGAGATTTGTTATCTCAATGCTTCTAATATCAAACTTGAGACCCTCCCTATAGCATGAGATGTGACATCCAAGTCCTCCCCATTCCAATCCTGAGACCCTTCCTATAGCATGAGATGTGATATCTCAATGCTTCTAATACCAAACCTGAGACCCTTCCTATAACATGAGATGGGATATCCAACTCCTTCCCATTCCAATCCTGAGATCCTTCCGATAGCAGAGATGTGATATCTCAATGCTTATACCAATCCTGAGACCCTTCCTATGGCCTGAGATGTCATATACAACTCCTTCCCAATCCAATCCTGAGACCCTTCCTATAGCATGAGATGTGATATCTCAATGCTTATACCAAATGTGAGACCCTTCCTATAGCATGAGATGTGATATCCAACTCCTTCCCATTCCAATCCTGAGACCCTTCCTATAGCATGAGATGTGATGTCTCAATGCTTCTAATACCAAACCTGAGATCCTTCCTATAACATGAGATGTGATATCCAACTCCTTCCCATTCCAATCCTGAGACCCTTCCTATAGCATGAGATGTGATGTCTCAATGCTTCTAATACCAAACCTGAGAACCTTCCTACAGCATGCGATGTGATATCTCAATGCTTCTAATACCAAACCTGAGACCAGTCCTATAACATGAGATTGGATATCCAACTCCTTCCCCTTCCAAACCTGAGACCCTTCCTATAGCATGAGATGTGATATCCAACTTCTTCCCATTCCAATCCTGAGACCATTCCTATAACATGAGATGTGATGTCTCAATGCTTCTAATACCAAACCTGAGATCTTTCCTATAACATGAGATGTGATATCCAACTCCTTCCCATTCCAATCCTGAGACCCTTCCTATAGCATGAGATGTGCTATCTCAATGCTTATACCAAACCTGAGACCCTTCCTAAAGCTTGAGATGTGATATCCAACTCCTTCCCATTCCAATCCTGAGACCCTTCCTATAGCATGAGATGTGATATCTCAAGGCCTCTAATACCAAACCTGAGATCCTTCCTCTAACATGAAATGTGATATCCAACTCCTTCCCCTTCCAAACCTGAGAGCCTTCCTATAGCATGAGATATGATATCCAAGTCCTTCCCATTCCAATCCTGAGACCCTTCCTATAACATGAAATGTGATATCCAACTCCTTCCCATTCCAACCTGAGACCCTTCCTATAGCATGAGATGGGATATCCAACTCCTTCCAAATCCAATACTGATATCCTTCCAATAGCATGAGATGTGATATCCCAATGCTTCTACCAAACCTGAGACCCTTCCTTTAGCATGAGATGTGATATCCAAATCCTTCACATTCCAATCCTGAGACCCTTCCTATTGCATGAGATGTGATATCTCAATGCTTCTAATACCAAACCTGAGATCCTGCCTATAACATGAGATGTGATATCCAATTCCTTCCCATTCCAAACCTGAGACCCTTCCTATTGGATGAGATGTGATATCCAACTCCTTCCCATTCCAACCCTGAGACCCTTCCTACAGCATGAGATGTGATGTCTCAATGCTTCTAATACCAAACCTGAGATCCTTACTATAACATGAGATGTGATATCCAACTCCTTCCATTCCAATCCTGAGACCCGTCCTATAGCATGAGATGTGATATCTCAATGCTTATACCAAACCTGAGACCCTTCCTATAGCATGAGATGTGATATCCAACTACTTCCCATTCCAATCCTGAGACCCTTCCTATAGCATGAGATGTGATATCTCAATGCTTCTAATACCAAACCTGAGATCCTTCCTCTAACATGAAATGTGATATCCAACTCCTTCCCTTTCCAAACCTAGGAGCCTATCTATAGCATGAGATGTGATATCCAAGTCCTTCCCATTCCAACCCTTAGACCCTTCCTACAGCATGCAATATGATATCTCAATGATTCTAATAACAAACCTGAGACCCGTCCTATAACATGAGATGGGATATCCAACTCCTTCCCATTCCAATCCTGAGACACTTCCGATAGCAGAGATGTGATATCTCAATGCTTATACCAAACCTGAGACCCTTCCTATAACATGAGATGTGATATCCAAATCCTTCCCGTTCCAAACCTGAGACCCTTCCTTTAGCATGAGATGTGATATCCAGCTCCTTCCCATTCCAATCCTGAGACCCTTCCTATAGCATGAGATGTGATATCTCAATGCTTCTAATACCAAACCTGAGATCCTTCCTCTAACATGAAATGTGATATCCAACTCCTTCCCTTTCCAAACCTAAGAGCCTATCTATAGCATGAGATGTGATATCCAAGTCCATCCCATTCCAATCCTTAGACCCTTCCTACAGCATGCGATGTGATATCTCAATGATTCTAATACCAAACCAGAGACTCGTCCTATAACATGAGATGGGATATCCAACTCCTTCCCATTCCAATCCTGAGCCACTTCCGATAGCAGAGATGTGATATCTCAATGCTTATACCAAACCTGAGACCCTTCCTGTAACATGAGATGTGATATCCAACTCCTTCCCGTTCCAAACCTGAGACACTAACTATAGCATATGTGATATCCAACTCCTTCCCATTCCAAACATGAGACCCTTCCTATAGCAAGAAAGTAATATCCAACTCCTACCCATTCCAATCCTGAGACCCTTCCTATAGCAAGAGATGTGATATCCAAATCCTTCCCATTCCAATCCTGAGACCCTTCCTATAACATGAGATGTGATATCCAACTCCTTCCCATTCCAACCTGAGACACTTCCTATAGCATGAGAAGGGATATCCAACTCCTTCCCAATCCAATCCTGAGACCCTTCCGATAGCAGAGATGTGATATCTCAATGCTTATACCAAACCTGAGACCCTTCCTATAGCATGAGAAGGGATATCCAACTCCTTCCCATTCCAATCCTGAGACCCTTCCTATAACATGAGATGTGATGTCTCAATGCTTCTAATACCAAACCTGAGATCTTTCCTATAACATGAGATGTGATATCCAACTCCTTCCCATTCCAATCCTGAGACCCTTCCTATAGCATGAGATGTGATATCACAATGCTTATACCAAACCTGAGACCGTTCCTATAGCTTGAGATGTGATAACCAACTCCTTCCCATTCCAATCCTGAGACCCTTCCTATAGCATGAGATGTGATATCTCAAGGCCTCTAATACCAAACCTGAGATCCTTCCTCTAACATGAAATGTGATATCCAACTCCTTCCCCTTCCAAACCTTAGAGCCTTCCTATAGCATGGGATATGATATCCAAGTCCTTCCCATTCCAATCCTGAGACCCTTCCTATAACATGAAATGTGATATCCAACTCCTTCCCATTCCAAACTGAGACCCTTCCTATATCATGAGATGGGATATCTCAATGCTTCTAATACCAAACCTGAGACTCTTCCTATAACATGAGATGGGATATCCAACTCCTTCCCATTCCAATCCTAAGACCCTTTCGATAGCAGAGATGTGATATCTCAATGCTTATGCCAAACCTGAGACCCTTCCTACGACATGAGATGTCATATACAACTCCTTCCCATTCCAATCCTGAGACCCTTCCTATAGCATGAGATGTGATATCTCAATGCTTATACCAAACCTGAGACCCTTCCTCTAGCATGAGATGTGATATCCAACTCCTTCCCATTCCAATCCTGAGACCCTTCCTATAGCCTGAGATCTGATATCTCAATGCCTCTAATACCAAACCTGAGATCCTTCCTCTAACATGAAATGTGATATCCAACTCCTTCCCTTTCCAAACCTGAGAGCCTATCTATAGCATGAGATGTGATATCCAAGTCCTTCCCATTCCAATACTGAGACACTTCCAATAGCAGAGATGTGATATCTCAATGCTTATACCAAACCTGAGACCCTTCCTATAACATGAGATGTGATATCCAACTCCTTCCCGTTCCAAACCTGAGACCCTTCCTTTAGCATGAGATGTGATATCCAGCTCCTTCCCATTCCAATCCTGAGACCCTTCCTATAGCATGAGATGTGATATCTCAATACTTCTAATACCAAACCTGAGATCCTTCTGATAACATGAGATATGATATCCAAATCCTTCCCCTTCCAAACCTGAGACCCTCACTTTAGCATGAGATGTGATATCCAACTCCTTCCCATTCCAATCCTGAGAACCTTCTGATAGCATGAGATGTGATATCTCAATGCTTCTATACCAAACCTGAGATCCTTCCGATAGCATGAGATGTGATATCTCAATGCTTCTAATACCAAACCTGAGATCCTTCCTATAACATGAGATGTGATATCCAAATCCTTCCCCTTCCAAACCTGAGACCCTCCCTTTAGCATGAGATGTGATATCCAACTCCTTCCCATTCCAATCCTGAGACTCTTCTGATAGCATGAGATGTGATATCTCAATGCCTCTAATACCAAACCTGAGATCCTACCTCTAACATGAAATGTGATATCCAACTCTTTCCCCTTCCAAACCTGAGAGCCTTCCTATAGCATGAGATGTGATATCCAAGTCCTTCTAATTCCAATCCTGAGACCCTTCCTATAATATGAGATGTGATATCCAACTCCTTCCCATTCCAACCTGAGACCCTTCCTATAGCATGAGATGGGATATCCAACTCCTTCCAAATCCAATCCTGATACCCTTCCGATAGCATGAGATGTGATATCCCAATGCTTCTACCAAACCTGAGACCCATACTATGGCATGAGATGTGATATCAAACTCCTTCCCCTTCCAAACCTTAGACACTTCCTTTATCATGAGATGTGATATCCAACTCCTTCCCATTCCATCCTTGAGACCCTTCCGATATCATGAGATGTGATATCTCAATGCTTCTAATATCAAACTTGAGACCCTCCTTATAGCATGAGATGTGATATCCAAGTCCTTCCCATTCCAATCCTGAGACCCTTTCTATAGCATGAGATGTGATATCTCAATGCTTCTAATACCAAACCTGAGACCCTTCCTATAACATGAGATGGGAATATCCAACTCCTTCCCATTCCAATCCTGAGACCCTTCCGATAGTAGAGATGTGATATCTCAATGCTTATACCAAACCTGAGATCCTTCCTATAACATGAGATGTGATATCCAACTCCTTCCCATTCCAATCCTGAGACCCTTCCTATAGCATGAGATGTGATGTCTCAATGCTTCTAATACCAAACCTGAGATCCTTCCTATAACATGAGATGTGATATCCAACTCCTTCCCATTCCAATCCTGAGACCCTTCCTATAGCATGAGATGTGCTATCTCAATGCTTATACCAAACCTGAGACCCCTTCTAAAGCTTGAGATGTGATATCCAACTCCTTCCCATTCCTATCCTGAGACCCTTCCGATATCATGAGATTTGTTATCTCAATGCTTCTAATATCAAAATTGAGACCCTCCCTATAGCATGAGATGGGATATCCAACTCCTTCCCATTCCAATCCTGAGACCCTTCCGATATCATGAGATTTGTTATCTCAATGCTTCTAATATCAAAATTGAGACCCTCCCTATAGCATGAGATGGGATATCCAACTCCTTCCCATTCCAATCCTGAGACCCTTCCGATAGCAGAGATGTGATATCTCAATGCTTATACCAAATCTGAGACCCTTCCTATAGCATGAGATGTGATATCCAACTCCTTCCCATTCCAATCCTGAGACCCTTCCTATAGCATGAGATGTGATATCTCAAGGCCTCTAATACCAAACCTGAGATCCTTCCTCTAACATGAAATGTGATATCCAACTCCTTCCCCTTCCAAACCTGAGAGCCTTCCTATAGCATGAAATATGATATCCAAGTCCTTCCCATTCCAATCCTGAGACCCTTCCTATAACATGAAATGTGATATCCAACTCCTTCCCATTCCAACCTGAGACCCTTCCTATAGCATGAGATGGGATATCCAACTCCTTCCAAATCCAATACTGATACCCTTCCAATAGCATGAGATGTGATATCCCAATGCTTCTACCAAACCTGAGACCCATACTATGGCATGAGATGTGATATCAAACTCCTTCCCATTCCAATCCTGAGACTCTTCCTATAGCTTGAGATGTGATATCCAACTCCTTCACATTCCAATTCTGAGACCCTTCCTATGCCATGAGACTTGATATCTCAATGCTTCTAATACCAAACCTGAGACCCGTCCTATAACATGAGATGTGATATCCAAATCTTTCCCCTTCCAAACCTTAGACCCTTCCTTTATCATGAGATGTGATATCCAACTCCTTCCCATTCCAATCCTGAGACCCTTCCGATATCATGAGATTTGTTATCTCAATGCTTCTAATATCAAACTTGAGACCCTCCCTATAGCATGAGATGTGACATCCAAGTCCTCCCCATTCCAATCCTGAGACCCGTCCTATAGCATGAGATGTGATATCTCAATGCTTCTAATACCATACCTGAGACCCTTCCTATAACATGAGATGGGATATCCAACTCCTTCCCATTCCAATCCTGAGACCCTTCCGATAGCAGAGATGTGATATCTCAATGCTTATACCAATCCTGAGACCCTTCCTATGGCCTGAGATGTCATATACAACTCCTTCCCAATCCAATCCTGAGACCCTTCCTATAGCATGAGATGTGATATCTCAATGCTTATACCAAATGTGAGACCCTTCCTATAGCATGAGATGTGATATCCAACTCCTTCACATTCCAATCCTGAGACCCTTCCTATAGCATGAGATGTGATGTCTCAATGCTTCTAATACCAAACCTGAGATCCTTCCTATAACATGAGATGTGATATCCAACTCCTTCCCATTCCAATCCTGAGACCCTTCCTATAGCATGAGATGTGATGTCTCAATGCTTCTAATACCAAACCTGAGAACCTTCCTACAGCATGCGATGTGATATCTCAATGCTTCTAATACCAAACCTGAGACCAGTCCTATAACATGAGATTGGATATCCAACTCCTTCCCCTTCCAATCCTGAGACTCTTCCTATAGCTTGAGATGTGATATCCAACTCCTTCACATTCCAATTCTGAGACCCTTCCTATGCCATGAGACTTGATATCTCAATGCTTCTAATACCAAACCTGAGACCCGTCCTATAACATGAGATGTGATATCCAAATCTTTCCCCTTCCAAACCTTAGACCCTTCCTTTATCATGAGATGTGATATCCAACTCCTTCCCATTCCAATCCTGAGACCCTTCCGATATCATGAGATTTGTTATCTCAATGCTTCTAATATCAAACTTGAGACCCTCCCTATAGCATGAGATGTGACATCCAAGTCCTCCCCATTCCAATCCTGAGACCCTTCCTATAGCATGAGATGTGATATCTCAATGCTTCTAATACCAAACCTGAGACCCTTCCTATAACATGAGATGGGATATCCAACTCCTTCCCATTCCAATCCTGAGATCCTTCCGATAGCAGAGATGTGATATCTCAATGCTTATACCAATCCTGAGACCCTTCCTATGGCCTGAGATGTCATATACAACTCCTTCCCAATCCAATCCTGAGACCCTTCCTATAGCATGAGATGTGATATCTCAATGCTTATACCAAATGTGAGACCCTTCCTATAGCATGAGATGTGATATCCAACTCCTTCCCATTCCAATCCTGAGACCCTTCCTATAGCATGAGATGTGATGTCTCAATGCTTCTAATACCAAACCTGAGATCCTTCCTATAACATGAGATGTGATATCCAACTCCTTCCCATTCCAATCCTGAGACCCTTCCTATAGCATGAGATGTGATGTCTCAATGCTTCTAATACCAAACCTGAGAACCTTCCTACAGCATGCGATGTGATATCTCAATGCTTCTAATACCAAACCTGAGACCAGTCCTATAACATGAGATTGGATATCCAACTCCTTCCCCTTCCAAACCTGAGACCCTTCCTATAGCATGAGATGTGATATCCAACTTCTTCCCATTCCAATCCTGAGACCATTCCTATAACATGAGATGTGATGTCTCAATGCTTCTAATACCAAACCTGAGATCTTTCCTATAACATGAGATGTGATATCCAACTCCTTCCCATTCCAATCCTGAGACCCTTCCTATAGCATGAGATGTGCTATCTCAATGCTTATACCAAACCTGAGACCCTTCCTAAAGCTTGAGATGTGATATCCAACTCCTTCCCATTCCAATCCTGAGACCCTTCCTATAGCATGAGATGTGATATCTCAAGGCCTCTAATACCAAACCTGAGATCCTTCCTCTAACATGAAATGTGATATCCAACTCCTTCCCCTTCCAAACCTGAGAGCCTTCCTATAGCATGAGATATGATATCCAAGTCCTTCCCATTCCAATCCTGAGACCCTTCCTATAACATGAAATGTGATATCCAACTCCTTCCCATTCCAACCTGAGACCCTTCCTATAGCATGAGATGGGATATCCAACTCCTTCCAAATCCAATACTGATATCCTTCCAATAGCATGAGATGTGATATCCCAATGCTTCTACCAAACCTGAGACCCTTCCTTTAGCATGAGATGTGATATCCAAATCCTTCACATTCCAATCCTGAGACCCTTCCTATTGCATGAGATGTGATATCTCAATGCTTCTAATACCAAACCTGAGATCCTGCCTATAACATGAGATGTGATATCCAATTCCTTCCCATTCCAAACCTGAGACCCTTCCTATTGGATGAGATGTGATATCCAACTCCTTCCCATTCCAACCCTGAGACCCTTCCTACAGCATGAGATGTGATGTCTCAATGCTTCTAATACCAAACCTGAGATCCTTACTATAACATGAGATGTGATATCCAACTCCTTCCATTCCAATCCTGAGACCCGTCCTATAGCATGAGATGTGATATCTCAATGCTTATACCAAACCTGAGACCCTTCCTATAGCATGAGATGTGATATCCAACTACTTCCCATTCCAATCCTGAGACCCTTCCTATAGCATGAGATGTGATATCTCAATGCTTCTAATACCAAACCTGAGATCCTTCCTCTAACATGAAATGTGATATCCAACTCCTTCCCTTTCCAAACCTAGGAGCCTATCTATAGCATGAGATGTGATATCCAAGTCCTTCCCATTCCAACCCTTAGACCCTTCCTACAGCATGCAATATGATATCTCAATGATTCTAATAACAAACCTGAGACCCGTCCTATAACATGAGATGGGATATCCAACTCCTTCCCATTCCAATCCTGAGACACTTCCGATAGCAGAGATGTGATATCTCAATGCTTATACCAAACCTGAGACCCTTCCTATAACATGAGATGTGATATCCAAATCCTTCCCGTTCCAAACCTGAGACCCTTCCTTTAGCATGAGATGTGATATCCAGCTCCTTCCCATTCCAATCCTGAGACCCTTCCTATAGCATGAGATGTGATATCTCAATGCTTCTAATACCAAACCTGAGATCCTTCCTCTAACATGAAATGTGATATCCAACTCCTTCCCTTTCCAAACCTAAGAGCCTATCTATAGCATGAGATGTGATATCCAAGTCCATCCCATTCCAATCCTTAGACCCTTCCTACAGCATGCGATGTGATATCTCAATGATTCTAATACCAAACCAGAGACTCGTCCTATAACATGAGATGGGATATCCAACTCCTTCCCATTCCAATCCTGAGCCACTTCCGATAGCAGAGATGTGATATCTCAATGCTTATACCAAACCTGAGACCCTTCCTGTAACATGAGATGTGATATCCAACTCCTTCCCGTTCCAAACCTGAGACACTAACTATAGCATATGTGATATCCAACTCCTTCCCATTCCAAACATGAGACCCTTCCTATAGCAAGAAAGTAATATCCAACTCCTACCCATTCCAATCCTGAGACCCTTCCTATAGCAAGAGATGTGATATCCAAATCCTTCCCATTCCAATCCTGAGACCCTTCCTATAACATGAGATGTGATATCCAACTCCTTCCCATTCCAACCTGAGACACTTCCTATAGCATGAGAAGGGATATCCAACTCCTTCCCAATCCAATCCTGAGACCCTTCCGATAGCAGAGATGTGATATCTCAATGCTTATACCAAACCTGAGACCCTTCCTATAGCATGAGAAGGGATATCCAACTCCTTCCCATTCCAATCCTGAGACCCTTCCTATAACATGAGATGTGATGTCTCAATGCTTCTAATACCAAACCTGAGATCTTTCCTATAACATGAGATGTGATATCCAACTCCTTCCCATTCCAATCCTGAGACCCTTCCTATAGCATGAGATGTGATATCACAATGCTTATACCAAACCTGAGACCGTTCCTATAGCTTGAGATGTGATAACCAACTCCTTCCCATTCCAATCCTGAGACCCTTCCTATAGCATGAGATGTGATATCTCAAGGCCTCTAATACCAAACCTGAGATCCTTCCTCTAACATGAAATGTGATATCCAACTCCTTCCCCTTCCAAACCTTAGAGCCTTCCTATAGCATGGGATATGATATCCAAGTCCTTCCCATTCCAATCCTGAGACCCTTCCTATAACATGAAATGTGATATCCAACTCCTTCCCATTCCAAACTGAGACCCTTCCTATATCATGAGATGGGATATCTCAATGCTTCTAATACCAAACCTGAGACTCTTCCTATAACATGAGATGGGATATCCAACTCCTTCCCATTCCAATCCTAAGACCCTTTCGATAGCAGAGATGTGATATCTCAATGCTTATGCCAAACCTGAGACCCTTCCTACGACATGAGATGTCATATACAACTCCTTCCCATTCCAATCCTGAGACCCTTCCTATAGCATGAGATGTGATATCTCAATGCTTATACCAAACCTGAGACCCTTCCTCTAGCATGAGATGTGATATCCAACTCCTTCCCATTCCAATCCTGAGACCCTTCCTATAGCCTGAGATCTGATATCTCAATGCCTCTAATACCAAACCTGAGATCCTTCCTCTAACATGAAATGTGATATCCAACTCCTTCCCTTTCCAAACCTGAGAGCCTATCTATAGCATGAGATGTGATATCCAAGTCCTTCCCATTCCAATACTGAGACACTTCCAATAGCAGAGATGTGATATCTCAATGCTTATACCAAACCTGAGACCCTTCCTATAACATGAGATGTGATATCCAACTCCTTCCCGTTCCAAACCTGAGACCCTTCCTTTAGCATGAGATGTGATATCCAGCTCCTTCCCATTCCAATCCTGAGACCCTTCCTATAGCATGAGATGTGATATCTCAATACTTCTAATACCAAACCTGAGATCCTTCTGATAACATGAGATATGATATCCAAATCCTTCCCCTTCCAAACCTGAGACCCTCACTTTAGCATGAGATGTGATATCCAACTCCTTCCCATTCCAATCCTGAGAACCTTCTGATAGCATGAGATGTGATATCTCAATGCTTCTATACCAAACCTGAGATCCTTCCGATAGCATGAGATGTGATATCTCAATGCTTCTAATACCAAACCTGAGATCCTTCCTATAACATGAGATGTGATATCCAAATCCTTCCCCTTCCAAACCTGAGACCCTCCCTTTAGCATGAGATGTGATATCCAACTCCTTCCCATTCCAATCCTGAGACTCTTCTGATAGCATGAGATGTGATATCTCAATGCCTCTAATACCAAACCTGAGATCCTACCTCTAACATGAAATGTGATATCCAACTCTTTCCCCTTCCAAACCTGAGAGCCTTCCTATAGCATGAGATGTGATATCCAAGTCCTTCTAATTCCAATCCTGAGACCCTTCCTATAATATGAGATGTGATATCCAACTCCTTCCCATTCCAACCTGAGACCCTTCCTATAGCATGAGATGGGATATCCAACTCCTTCCAAATCCAATCCTGATACCCTTCCGATAGCATGAGATGTGATATCCCAATGCTTCTACCAAACCTGAGACCCATACTATGGCATGAGATGTGATATCAAACTCCTTCCCCTTCCAAACCTTAGACACTTCCTTTATCATGAGATGTGATATCCAACTCCTTCCCATTCCATCCTTGAGACCCTTCCGATATCATGAGATGTGATATCTCAATGCTTCTAATATCAAACTTGAGACCCTCCTTATAGCATGAGATGTGATATCCAAGTCCTTCCCATTCCAATCCTGAGACCCTTTCTATAGCATGAGATGTGATATCTCAATGCTTCTAATACCAAACCTGAGACCCTTCCTATAACATGAGATGGGAATATCCAACTCCTTCCCATTCCAATCCTGAGACCCTTCCGATAGTAGAGATGTGATATCTCAATGCTTATACCAAACCTGAGATCCTTCCTATAACATGAGATGTGATATCCAACTCCTTCCCATTCCAATCCTGAGACACTTCCTATAGCATGAGATGTGATATCTCACTGCTTATACCAAACCTGAGACCCTTCCTATAGCATGAGATGTGATATCCAACTCCTTCCCATTCCAATCCTGAGACCCTTCCTATAGCATGAGATATGATATCTCTATGCTTCTAATATCAAACTTGAGACCCTCCCTATAGCATGAGATGTGATATCCAAGTCCTTCCCATTCCAATCCTGAGACCCTTCCGATAGCATGAGATGTGATGTCTCAATGCTTCTAATACCAAACCTGAGATCCTTCCTATACCATGAGATGTGATATCCAACTCCTTCCCATTCCAATCCTGAGACCCTTCCTATAGCATGAGATGTGATATCTCAATGCTTATACCAAACCTGAGACCCTTCCTATAGCATGAGATGTGATATCCAACTCCTTCCCATTCCAATCCTGAGACCCTTCCTATAGCATGAGATGTGATATCTCAATGCCTCTAATACCAAACCTGAGATCCTTCCTCTAACATGAAATGTGATATCCAACTCCTTCCCATTCCAATCCTGAGACACTTCCTATAGCATGAGATGTGATATCTAAATGCTTCTAATACCAAACTTGAGACTCTTCCTATAACATGAGATGGGATATCCAACTCCTTCCCATTCCAATCCTTAGACCCTTCCTACAGCATGCAATATGATATCTCAATGATTCTAATAACAAACCTGAGACCCGTCCTATAACATGAGATGGGATATCCAACACCTTCCCATTCCAATCCTGAGACACTTCCGATAGCAGAGATGTGATATCTCAATGCTTATACCAAACCTGAGACCCTTCCTATAACATGAGATGTGATATCCAACTCCTTCCCGTTCCAAACCTGAGACCCTTCCTATAGCATATGTGATATCCAACACATTCCCATTCCAAACATGAGACCCTTCCTATAGCAGGAATGTAATATCCAACTCCTTCCCATTCCAATCCTGAGACCATTCCTATAGCATGAGATGTGATATCTCAATGCTTCTAATACCAAACCTGAGATCCTTCCTATGACATGAGATGTGATATCCAATTCCTCCCCATTCCAAACCTGAGAACCTTCCTACAGCATGCGATGTGATATCTCAATGCTTCTAATACCAAACCTGAGACCAGTCCTATAACATGAGATTGGATATACAATTCTTTCCCCTTGCAAACCTGAGACCCTTTCAATAGCATGAGATGTGATATCCAACTTCTTCCCATTCCAATCCTGAGACCCTTCCTATAACATGAGATGTGATGTCTCAATGCTTCTAATCCCAAACCTGAGATCTTTCCTATAACATGAGATGTGATATCCAACTCCTTCCCATTCCAATCCTGAGACCCTTCCTATAGCATGAGATGTGCTATCTCAATGCTTATACCAAACCTGAGACCCACCTAAAGCTTGAGATGTGATATCCAACTCCTTCCCATTCCAATCCTGAGACCCTTCCTATAACATGAAATGTGATATCCAACTCCTTCCCATTCCAACCTGAGACCCTTCCTATAGCATGAGATGTGATATCTCAAGGCCTCTAATACCAAACCTGAGATCCTTCCTCTAACATGAAATGTGATATCCAACTCCTTCTCCTTCCAAACCTGAGAGCCTTCCTATAGCATGAGATATGATATCCAAGTCCTTCCCATTCCAATCCTGAGACCCTTCCTATAACATGAAATGTGATATCCAACTCCTTCCCATTCCAACCTGAGACCCTTCCTATAGCATGAGATGGGATATCCAACTCCTTCCAAATCCAATACTGATACCCTTCCAATAGCATGAGATGTGATATCCCAATGCTTCTATCAAGCCTGAGAACCATACTATGGCATGAGATGTGATATCAAACTCCTTCCCATTCCAATCCTGAGACTCTTCCTATAGCTTGAGATGTGATATCCAACTCCTTCCCATTCCAATTCTGAGACCCTTCCTATACCATGAGACTTGATATCTCAATGCTTCTAATACCAAACCTGAGACCCGTCCTATAACATGAGATGTGATATCCAAATCTTTCCCCTTCCAAACCTTAGACCCTTCCTTTATCATGAGATGTGATATCCAACTCCTTCCCATTCCAATCCTGAGACCCTTCCGATATCATGAGATTTGTTATCTCAATGCTTCTAATATCAAAATTGAGACCCTCCCTATAGCATGAGATGGGATATCCAACTCCTTCCCATTCCAATCCTGAGACCCTTCCGATAGCAGAGATGTGATATCTCAATGCTTATACCAAATCTGAGACCCTTCCTATAGCATGAGATGTGATATCCAACTCCTTCCCATTCCAATCCTGAGACCCTTCCTATAGCATGAGATGTGATGTCTCAATGCTTCTAATACCAAACCTGAGATCCTTCCTATAACATGAGATGTGATATCCAACTCCTTCCCATTCCAATCCTGAGACACTTCCTATAGCATGAGATGTGCTATCTCAATGCTTATACCAAACCTGAGACCCTTCCTAAAGCTTGAGATGTGATATCCAACTCCTTCCCATTCCAATCCTGAGACCCTTCCTATAGCATGAGATGTGATATCTCAAGGCCTCTAATACCAAACCTGAGATCCTTCCTCTAACATGAAATGTGATATCCAACTCCTTCCCCTTCCAAACCTGAGAGCCTTCCTATAGCATGAGATATGATATCCAAGTCCTTCCCATTCCAATCCTGAGACCCTTCCTATAACATGAAATGTGATATCCAACTCCTTCCCATTCAAACCTGAGACCCTTCCTATAGCATGAGATGGGATATCCAACTCCTTCGAAATCCAATACTGATACCCTTCCAATAGCATGAATTGTGATATCCCAATGCTTCTACCAAACCTGAGACCCATACTATGGCATGAGATGTGATATCAAACTCATTCCCATTCCAATCCTGAGACTCTTCCTATAGCTTGAGATGTGATATCCAACTCCTTCCCATTCCAATTCTGAGACCCTTCCTATGCCATGAGACTTGATATCTCAATGCTTCTAATACCAAACCTGAGACCCGTCCTATAACATGAGATGTGATATCCAAATCTTTCCCCTTCCAAACCTTAGACCCTTCCTTTATCATGAGATGTGATATCCAACTCCTTCCCATTCCAATCCTGAGACCCTTCCGATATCATGAGATTTGTTATCTCAATGCTTCTAATATCAAACTTGAGACCCTCCCTATAGCATGAGATGTGACATCCAAGTCCTCCCCATTCCAATCCTGAGACCCTTATGATAGCATGAGATGTGATATCTCAATGCCTCTAATACCAAACCTGAGATACTTCCGATAGCATGAGATGTGATATCTCAATGCTTCTAATACCAAACCTGAGATCCTTCCTATAACATGAGATGTGATTTCCAAATCCTTCCCCTTCCAAACCTGAGACCCTCCATTTAGCATGAGATGTGATATACAACTCCTTCCCATTCCAATCCTGAGACCCTTCTGATAGCATGAGATGTGATATCTCAATGCCTCTAATACCAAACCTGAGATCCTATCTCTAACATGAAATGTGATATCCATCTCCTTCCCATTCCAAACCTGAGGCCCTGCCTATAGCATGAGATGTGATATCCAAGTCCTTCCCATTCCAATCCTGAGACCCTTCCTATAGCATGTGATGTGATATCTCAATGCTTATACCAAACCTGAGACCCTTCCTATGGCATGAGATGTCATATACAACTCCTTCCCATTCCAATCCTGAGACCCTTCCTATAGCATGAGATGTGATATCTCAATGCTTATACCAAACCTGAGACCCTTCCTATAGCATGAGATGTGATATCCAACTTCTTCCCATTCCAATCCTGAGACCCTTCCTATAACATGAGATGTGATGTCTCAATGCTTCTAATACCAAACCTGAGATATTTCCTATAACATGAGATGTGATATCCAACTCCTTCCCATTCCAATCCTGAGACCCTTCCTATAGCATGAGATGTGATATCTCAATGCTTATACCAAACCTGAGATCCTTCCTCTAACATGAAATGTGATATCCAACTCCTTCCCCTTCCAAACCTGAGAGCCTTCCTATAGCATGAGATATGATATCCAAGTCCTTCCCATTCCAATCCTGAGACCCTTCCTATAACATGAAATGTGATATCCAACTCCTTCCCATTCCAACCTGAGACCCTTCCTATAGCATGAGATGGGATATCCAACTTCTTCCAAATCCAATACTGATACCCTTCCGATAGCATGAGATGTGATATCCCAATGCTTATACCAAACCTGAGACCCATACTATGGCATGAGATGTGATATCAAACTCCTTCCCATTCCAATCCTGAGACCCTTCCTATAGCTTGAGGTGTGATATCCAACTCCTTCCCATTCCAATTCTGAGACCCTTCTTATACCATGAGACTTGATATCTCAATGCTTCTAATACCAAACCTGAGACCCGTCCTATAACATGAGATGTGATATCCAAATCCTTCCCCTTCCAAACCTTAGACCCTTGCTTTATCATGAGATGTGATATCCAACTCCTTCACATTCCAATCCTGAGACCCTTCCGATATCATGAGATTTGTTATCTCAATGCTTCTAATATCAAACTTGAGACCCTCCCTACAGCATGAGATGTGACATCCAAGTCCTTCCCATTCCAATCCTGAGACCCTTCCTATAGCATGAGATGTGATATCTCTATGCTTCTAATACCAAACCTGAGACCATTCCTATAACATGAGATGGGATATCCAACTCCTTCCCATTCCAATCCTGAGACCCTTCCGATAGCAGAGATGTGATATCTCAATGCTTATACCAAACCTGAGACCCTTGCTATGGCCTGAGATGTCATATACAACTCCTTCCCATTCCAATCCTGAGACCCTTCCTTTAGCATGAGATGTGATATCTCAATGCTTATACCAAATCTGAGACCCTTCCTACAGCATGAGATGTGATATCCAATTCCTTCCCATTCCAATCCTGAGACCCTTCCTATAGCATGAGATGTGATATCTCAATGCTTATACCAAACCTGAGAGCCTACCTATAGCATGAGATGTGATATCCAAGTCCATCCCATTCCAATCCTTAGACCCTTCCTACAGCATGCAATGTGATATCTCAATGATTCTAATACCAAACCAGAGACTCTTCCTATAACATGAGATGGGATATCCAACTCCTTCCCATTCCAATCCTGAGCCGCTTCCGATAGCAGAGATGTGATATCTCAATGCTTATACCAAACCTGAGACCCTTCCTATAACATGAGATGTGATATCCAACTGCTTCCCATTCCAAACATGAGACCCTTCCTATAGAAAGAAAGTAATATCCAACTCCTACCCATTCCAATCCTGAGACCCTTCCTATAGCAAGAGATGTGATATCCAAATCCTTCCCATTCCAATCCTGAGACCCTTCCTATAACATGAGATGTGATATCCAACTCCTTCCCATTCAAATCCTGAGACCCTTCCTATAGCATGAGAAGGGATATCCAACGCCTTCCCAATCTAATCCTGAGACCCTTCCGATAGCAGAGACGTGATATCTCAATGCTTCTACCATACCTGAGACCCTTCCTTTAGCATGAGATGTGATATCCAAATCCTTCACATTCCAATCCTGAGACCCTTCCTATAGCATGAGATGTGATATCTCAATGCTTCTCATACCAAACCTGAGATCCTTCCTATAACATGAGATGTGATATCCAATTCCTTCCCATTCCAAACCTGAGACCCTTCCTATTGGATGAGATGTGATATCCAACTCCTTCCCATTCCAACCCTGAGACCCTTCCTATAGCATGAGATGTGATGTCTCAATGCTTCTAATACCAAACCTGAGATCCTTCCTCTCAGGATTGGAATGGGAAGGACTTGGATATCACATCTCATGCTATAGGCAGGGCCTCAGGTTTGGAAAGGGAAGGAGATGGATTTCACATTTCATGTTAGAGACAGGATCTCAGGTTTGGTATTAGAGGCATTGAGATATCACATCTCATGCTATCAGAAGGGTCTCAGGATTGGAATGGGAAGGAGTTGTATATCACATCTCATGCTAAATGGAGGGTCTCAGGTTTGGAAGGGGAAGGATTTGGAAATCACATCTCATGTTATAGGAAGGATCTCAGGTTTGGTATTAGAAGCATTGAGATATCACATCTCATGCTATCGGAAGTATCTCAGGTTTGGTATTAGAGGCATTGAGATATCACATCTCATGCTATCATAAGGGTCTCAGGATTGGAATGGGAAGGAGTTGGATATCACATCTCATGTTATTGGAAGGATCGCAGGTTTGGTATTAGAAGCATTGAGACATCACATCTCATGCTATAGGAAGGGTCTCAGGATTGGAATGGGAAGGAGTTGGATATCACATCTCATGCTATAGGAAGGGTCTCAGATTTGGTATAAGCATTGTAATATCACATCTCATGCCATAGGAAGGGTCTCAGGATTGGATTGGGAAGGAGTTGTATATGACATCTCATGTTATAGGAAGGGTCTCAGGTTTGGTATTAGAAGCATTGGGATATCACATCTCATGCTATAGGAAGGGTCTCAGGATTGGAATGGGGAGGACTTGGATGTCACGTCTCATGCTATAGGGAGGGTCTCAAGTTTGATATTAGAAGCATTGAGATAACAAATCTCATGATATCGGAAGGGTCTCAGGATTGGAATGGGAAGGAGTTGGATATCACATCTCATGATAAAGGAAGGGTCTAAGGTTTGGAAGGGGAAAGATTTGGATATCACATCTCATGTTATAGGACGGGTCTCAGGTTTGGTATTAGAAGCATTGAGATATCAAGTCTCATGGCATAGGAAGGGTCTCAGAATTGGAATGGGAAGGAGTTGGATATCACATCTCAAGCTATAGGAAGAGTCTCAGGATTGGAATGGGAATGAGTTTGATATCACATCTCATGCCATAGTATGGGTCTCAGGTTTGGTAGAAGCATTGGGATATCACAATTCATGCTATTGGAAGGGTATCAGTATTGGATTTCGAAGGAGTTGGATATCCCATCTCATGCTATAGGAAGGGTCTCAGGTTGGAATGGGAAGGAGTTGGATATCACATTTCATGTTATAGGAAGGGTCTCAGGATTGGAATGGGAAGGACTTGGATATCATATCTCATGCTATAGGAAGGCTCTCAGGTTTGGAAGGGGAAGGAGTTGGATATCACATTTCATGTTAGAGGAAGGATCTCAGGTTTGGTATTAGAGGCCTTGAGATATCACATCTCATGCTATAGGAAGGGTGTCAGGATTGGAATGGGAAGGAGTTGGATATCACATCTCAAGCTTTACGAAGGGTCTCAGGTTTGGTATAAGCATTGCGATAGCACATCTCATGCTATAGGAAGGGTCTCAGGATTGGAATGGGAAGGAGTTGGATATCACATCTCATGTTATAGGAAAGATCTCAGGTTTGGTATTAGAAGCATTGAGACATCACATCTCATGTTATAGGAAGGGTCTCAGGATTGGAATGGGAAGAAGTTGGATATCACATCTCATGCTATAGGAAGGGTCTCAGGTTTGGAAGGGGAAGGAGTTGGATATCCAATCTCATGTTATAGGACTGGTCTCAGGTTTGGTATTAGAAGCATTGAGATATCACATCGCATGCTGTAGGAAGGTTCTCAGGTTTGGTATTAGAAGCATTGAGACATCACATCTCATGCTATAGGAAGGGTCTCAGGATTGGAATGGGAAGGAGTTGGATATCACATCTCATGTTATAGGAAGGATCTCAGGTTTGGTATTAGAAGCATTGAGACATCACATCTCATGCTATAGGAAGGGTCTCAGGATTGGAATGGGAAGGAGTTGGATATCACATCTCATGCTATAGGAAGGGTCTCACATTTGGTATAAGCATTGAGATGTCACATCTCATGCTATAGGAAGGGTCTCAGGATTGGATTGGGAAGGAGTTGTATATGACATCTCAGGCCATAGGAAGGGTCTCAGGATTGGTATAAGCATTGAGATATCACATCTCTGCTATCGGAAGGGTCTCAGGATTGGAATGGGAAGGAATTGGATATCCCATCTCATGTTATAGGAAGGGTCTCAGGTTTGGTATTAGAAGCATTGAGATATCACATCTCATGCTATAGGAAGGGTCTCAGGATTGGAATGGGGAGGACTTGGATGTCACATCTCATGCTATAGGGAGTGTCTCAAGTTTGATATTAGAAGCATTGAGATAACAAATCTCATGATATCGGAAGGGTCTCAGGATTGGAATGGGAAGGAGTTGGATATCACATCTCATGATAAAGGAAGGGTCTAAGGTTTGGAAGGGGAAATATTTGGATATCACATCTCATGTTATAGGACGGGTCTCAGGTTTGGTATTAGAAGCATTGAGATATCAAGTCTCATGGCATAGGAAGGGTCTCAGAATTGGAATGTGAAGGAGTTGGATATCACATCTCAAGCTATAGGAAGAATCTCAGGATTGGAATGGGAAGGAGTTTGATATCACATCTCATGCCATAGTATGGGTCTCAGGTTTGGTAGAAGCATTGGGATATCACATCTCATGCTATTGGAAGGGTATCAGTATTGGATTTGGAAGGAGTTGGATATCACATTTCATGTTATAGGAAGGGTCTCAGGTTGGAATGGGAAGGAGTTGGATATCACATTTCATGTTATAGGAAGGGTCTCAGGATTGGAATGGGAAGGACTTGGATATCATATCTCATGCTATAGGAAGGCTCTCAGGTTTGGAAGGGGAAGGAGTTGGATATCACATTTCATGTTAGAGGAAGGATCTCAGGTTTGGTATTAGAGGCCTTGAGATATCACATCTCATGCTATAGGAAGGGTCTCAGGATTGGAATGGGAAGGAGTTGGATATCACATCTCAAGCTTTAGGAAGGGTCTCAGGTTTGGTATAAGCATTGAGATAGCACATCTCATGCTATAGGAAGGGTCTCAGGATTGGAATGGGAAGGAGTTGGATATCACATCTCATGTTATAGGAAGGATCTCAGGTTTGGTATTAGAAGCATTGAGACATCACATCTCATGCTATAGGAAGGGTCTCAGGATTGGAATGGGAAGGAGTTGGATATCACATCTCATGCTATAGGAAGGGTCTCAGATTTGGTATAAGCATTGAGATATCACATCTCTGCTATCGGAAGGGTCTCAGGATTGGAATGGGAAGGAGTTGGATATCCCATCTCATGCTATAGGGAGGGTCTCAATTTTGATATTAGAAGCATTGAGATAACAAATCTCATGATATCGGAAGGGTCTCAGGATTGGAATGGGAAGGAGTTGGATATCACATCTCATGATAAAGGAAGGGTCTAAGGTTTGGAAGGGGAAAGATTTGGATATCACATCTCATGTTATAGGACGGGTCTCAGGTTTGGTATTAGAAGCATTGAGATATCAAGTCTCATGGCATAGGAAGGGTCTCAGAATTGGAATGTGAAGGAGTTGGATATCACATCTCAAGCTATAGGAAGAGTCTCAGGATTGGAATGGGAAGGAGTTTGATATCACATCTCATGCCATAGTATGGGTCTCAGGTTTGGTAGAAGCATTGGGATATCACATCTCATGCTATTGGAAGGGTATCAGTATTGGATTTGGAAGGAGTTGGATATCACATTTCATGTTATAGGAAGGGTCTCAGGTTGGAATGGGAAGGAGTTGGATATCACATTTCATGTTATAGGAAGGGTCTCAGGATTGGAATGGGAAGGACTTGGATATCACATCTCATGCTATAGGAAGGGTCTCAGGATTGGAATGGGAAGGAGTTGGATATCACATCTCATGCTATAGGAAGGGTCTCAGATTTGGTATAAGCATTGAGATATCACATCTCTGCTATCGGAAGGGTCTCAGGATTGGAATGGGAAGGAGTTGGATATCACATCTCAAGCTTTAGGAAGGGTCTCAGGTTTGGTATAAGCATTGAGATAGCACATCTCATGCTATAGGAAGGGTCTCAGGATTGGAATGGGAAGGAGTTGGATATCACATCTCATGTTATAGGAAGGATCTCAGGATTGGAATGGGAAGGAGTTGGATATCACATCTCAAGCTTTAGGAAGGGTCTCAGGTTTGGTATAAGCATTGAGATAGCACATCTCATGCTATAGGAAGGGTCTCAGGATTGGAATGGGAAGGAGTTGGATATCACATCTCATGTTATAGGAAGGATCTCAGGTTTGGTATTAGAAGCATTGAGACATCACATCTCATGCTATAGGAAGGGTCTCAGGATTGGAATGGGAAGGAGTTGGATATCACATCTCATGCTATAGGAAGGGTCTCAGATTTGGTATAAGCATTGAGATATCACATCTCTGCTATCGGAAGGGTCTCAGGATTGGAATGGGAAGGAGTTGGATATCCCATCTCATGCTATAGGGAGGGTCTCAATTTTGATATTAGAAGCATTGAGATAACAAATCTCATGATATCGGAAGGGTCTCAGGATTGGAATGGGAAGGAGTTGGATATCACATCTCATGATAAAGGAAGGGTCTAAGATTTGGAAGGGGAAAGATTTGGATATCACATCTCATGTTATAGGACGGGTCTCAGGTTTGGTATTAGAAGCATTGAGATATCAAGTCTCATGGTATAGGAAGGGTCTCAGAATTGGAATGGGAAGGAGTTGGATATCACATCTCAAGCTATAGGAAGAGTCTCAGGATTGGAATGGGAAGGAGTTTGATATCACATCTCATGCCATAGTATGGTTCTCAGGTTTGATAGAAGCATTGGGATATCACATCTCATGCTATTGGAAGGGTATCAGTATTGGATTTGGAAGGAGTTGGATATCCCATCTCATGCTATAGGAAGGGTCTCAGGTTGGAATGGGAAGGAGTTGGATATCACATTTCATGTTATAGGAAGGGTCTCAGGATTGGAATGGGAAGGACTTGGATATCATATCTCATGCTATAGGAAGGCTCTCAGGTTTGGATGGAGAAGGAGTTGGATATCACATTTCATGTTAGAGGAAGGATCTCAGGTTTGGTATTAGAGGCCTTGAGATATCACATCTCATGCTATAGGAAGGGTCTCAGGTTGGAATGGGAAGGAGTTGGATATCACATTTCATGTTATAGGAAGGGTCTCAGGATTGGAATGGGAAGGAGTTGGATATCACATCTCAAGCTTTAGGAAGGGTCTCAGGTTTGGTATAAGCATTGAGATAGCACATCTCATGCTATAGGAAGGGTCTCAGGATTGGAATGGGAAGGAGTTGGATATCACATCTCATGTTATAGGAAAGATCTCAGGTTTGGTATTAGAAGCATTGAGACATCACATCTCATGTTATAGGAAGGGTCTCAGGATTGGAATGGGAAGAAGTTGGATATCACATCTCATGCTATAGGAAGGGTCTCAGGTTTGGAAGGGGAAGGAGTTGGATATCCAATCTCATGTTATAGGACTGGTCTCAGGTTTGGTATTAGAAGCATTGAGATATCACATCGCATGCTGTAGGAAGGTTCTCAGGTTTGGAATGGGGAGGAATTGGATATCACATCTCATGTCATAGGAAGGATCTCAGGTTTGGTATTAGAAGCATTGAGATATCACATCTCATGCTATAGGAATGGTCTCAGGATTGGAATGGGAAGGAGTTGGATATTACATTCCTGCTATAGGAAGGGTCTCATGTTTGGAATGGGAATGTGTTGGATATCACATATGCTATAGGAAGGGTCTCAGGTTTGGAACGGGAAGGAGTTGGATATCACATCTCATGTTATAGGAAGGGTCTCAGGTTTGGTATAAGCATTGAGATATCACATCTCTGCTATCGGAAGTGTCTCAGGATTGGAATGGGAAGCTGTTGGATATCCCATCTCATGTTATAGGACGGGTCTCAGGTTTGTTATTAGAATCATTGAGATATCATATTGCATGCTGTAGGAAGGGTCTAAGGATTGGAATGGGAAGGAGTTGGATATCCCATCTCATGTTATAGGAAGAGTCTCAAGTTTGGTATTAGAAGCATTTAGATATCACATCTCATGCTATAGGAAGTGTCTCAGGATTGGAATGGGAAGGAGTTGGATATCACATTTCATGTTAGAGGAAGGATCTCAGGTTTGGTATTAGAGGCATTGAGATATCACATCTCATGCTATAGGAAGGGTCTCAGGATTGGAATGGGAAGGAGTTGGATATCACATCTCATGCTATAGGAAGGGTCTCAGGTTTGGTATAAGCATTGAGATATCACATCTCATGCTATAGGAAGGGTCTCAGGATTGGAATGGGAAGGAGTTGGATATCACATCTCATGTTATAGGAAGGATCTCAGGTTTGGTATTAGAAGCATTGAGACATCACATCTCATGCTATCGGAAGGGTCTCAGGATTGGAATGGGAAGGACTTGGATATCACATCTCATGCTATAGGGAGGGTCTCAAGTTTGATATTAGAAGCATTGAGATATCATATCTCATGCTATAGGAAGGGTCTCAGGATTGGAATGGGAAGGAGTTGGATATCACATCTCATGCTATAGGAAGGGTCTCAGGTTTGGTATAAGCAGTGAGATATCACATCTCATGCTATAGGAAGTGTCTCAGGATTGGAATGGGAAGGAGTTGGATATCACATCTCATGTTATAGGAAGGATCTCAGGTTTGGTATAAGCATTGAGATATCACATCTCTACTATCGGAAGGGTCTCAGGATTGGAATGGGAAGGAGTTGGATATTCCCATCTCATGTTATAGGAAGGGTCTCAGGTTTGGTATTAGAAGCATTGAGATATCACATCTCATGCTATAGGAAGGGTCTCAGGATTGGAATGGGAAGGACTTGGATATCACATCTCATGCTATAAGGAGGGTCTCAAGTTTGATATTAGAAGCATTGAGATATCACATCTCATGATATTGGAAGGGTCTCAAGGATGGAATGGGAAGGAGTTGGATATCACATCTCATGATAAAGGAAGTGTCTAAGGTTTGGAAGGGGAAGGAGTTTGATATCACATCTCATGCCATAGTATTGGTCTCAGGTTTGGTAGAAGCATTGGGATATCACATCTCATGCTATCGGAAGGGTATCAGGATTGGATTTGGAAGGAGTTGGATATCCCATCTCATGCTATAGGAAGGGTCTCAGGTTGGAATGGGAAGGAGTTGGATATCACATCTCATGTTATAGGAAGGGTCTCAGGATTGGAATTAGAAGGACTTGGATATCACATCTCATGCTATAGGAAGGCTCTCAGGTTTGGAAGGGGAAAGAGTTGGATATCACATTTCATGTTAGAGGTAGGATCTCAGGTTTGGTATTAGAGGCATTGAGATATCACATCTCATGCTATCAGAAGAGTCTCAGGATTGGAATGGGAAGGAGTTGGATATCACATCTCATGCTAAAGGGAGGGTCTCAGGTTTGGAAGGGGAAGGATTTGGATATCACATCTCATGTTATAGGAAGGATCTCAGGTTTGGTATTAGAAGCATTGAGATATCACATCTCATGCTATCAGAAGGATCTCAGGTTTGGTATAGAAGCATTGAGATATCACATCTCATGCTATCAGAAGGTTCTCAGGATTGGAATGGGAAGGAGTTGGATATCACATCTCATGCTAAAGGGAGGGTCTCAGGTTTGGAAGGGGAAGGATTTGGATATCATATCTCATGTTATCAGAAGGATCTCAGGTTTGGTATTAGAAGTATTGAGATATCACATCTCATGCTATAGGAAGGGTCTCAGGATTGGAATGGGAAGGAGTTGGTTATCACATCTCATGCTAAAGGAAGGGTCTCAGGTTTGGTAGAAGCATTGAGATATCACATCTCATGCTATAGGAAGGGTCTCAGGATTGGAATGGGAAGGACTTAGATATCACATATCATGCTATAGGGAGGGTCTCAGTTTTGATATTAGAAGCATTGAGATATCACATCTCATGCTATCAGAAGGGTCTCAGGATTGGAATGGGAAGGAGCTGGATATCACATCTCATGCTAAAGGAAGGATCTCAGGTTTGGAACGGGAAGGAGTTGGATATCACATGTCATGTTATAGGAAGGGTCTCAGGTTTGGTATAAGCATTGAGATATCACATCTCTGCTATCGGAAGTGTCTCAGGATTGGAATGGGAAGGACTTGGATATCACATCTCATGCTATAGATAGGCTCTCAGGTTTGGAAAGGGAAGGAGTTGGATATCACATTTCATGTTAGAGGAAGGATCTCAGGTTTGGTATTAGAGGCATTGAGATATCAGATCTCAGGCTATAGGAAGGGTCTCAGGATTGGAATGGGAAGGAGTTGGATATCACATCTCATGCTAGAGGAAGGGTCTCAGGTTTGGTATAAGCATTGAGATATCACATCTCGTGCTATAGGAAGGGTCTCAGGATTGGAATGGGAAGGAGTTGTATATGACATCTCATGCCGTAGGAAGGGTCTCAGGTTTGGTATAAGCATTGAGATATCACATCTCTGCTATCGAAAGGGTCTTAGGATTGGAATGGGAAGGAGTTGGATATCCCATCTCATGTTATAGGAAGAGTCTCAGGTTTGGTATTAGAAGCATTGAGATATCCCATCTCATGATATAGGAAGGGTCTCAGTTTAGAATGGGAAGGAGTTGGATATCACATTTCATGTTATAGGAAGGGTCTCAGGATTGGAATGGGAAGGACTTGGATATCATATCCCATGCTATAGGAAGGCTCTCAGGTTTGGAAGGGGAAGGAGTTGGATATCACATTTCATGTTAGAGGAAGGATCTCAGGTTTGGTATTAGAGGCCTTGAGATATCACATCTCATGCTATAGGAAGGGTCTCAGGATTGGAATGGGAAGGAGTTGGATATCACATCTCAAGCTATAGGAACGGTCTCAGGTTTGGTATAAGCATTGTGATATCACATCTCATGCTATAGGAAGGGTCTCAGGATTGGAATGGGAAGGAGTTGGATATCACATCTCATGTTATAGGAAAGATCTCAGGTTTGGTATTAGAAGCATTGAGACATCACATCTCATGTTATAGGAAGGGTCTCAGGATTGGAATGGGAAGAAGTTGGATATCACATCTCATGCTATAGGAAGGGTCTCAGGTTTGGTATAAGCATTGAGATATTACATCTCATGCTATAGGAAGGGTCTCAGGATTGGAATGGGAAGGAGTTGTATATGACATCTCATGCCATAGGAAGGGTCTCAGGTTTGGTATAAGCATTGAGATATCACATCACATGCTATAGGAAGGGTCTCAGGATTGGAATGGGAAGGACTTGGATATCACATCTCATGCTATAGGCAGGGTCTCAGGTTTGGAAAGGGAATGAGATGGATATCACATTTCATGTTAGAGGTAGGATCTCAGGTTTGGTATTAGAGGCATTGAGATATCACATCTCATGCTATCAGAAGGGTCTCAGGATTGGAATGGGAAGGAGTTGGATATCACATCTCATGCTAAAGGGAGGGTCTCAGGTTTGGAAGGGGAAGGATTTGGAAATCACATCTCATGTTATAGGAAGGATCTCAGGTTTGGTATTAGAAGCATTGAGATATCACATCTCATGCTTTCATAAGGGTCTCAGGATTGGAATGGGAAGGAGTTGGATATCACATCTGATGTTATAGGAAGGATCTCAGGTTTGGTATTAGAAGCATTGAGACATCACATCTCATGCTATAGGAAGGGTCTCAGGATTGGAATGGGAAGGAGTTGGATATCACATCTCATGCTATAGGAAGGGTCTCAGATTTGGTATAAGCATTGAGATATCACATCTCATGCTATAGGAAGGGTCTCAGGATTGGAATGGGAAGGAGTTGTATATGACATCTCAGGCCATAGGAAGGGTCTCAGGTTTGGTATAAGCATTGAGATATCACATCTCTGCTATCTGAAGGGTCTCAGGATTGGAATGGGAAGGAATTGGATATCACATCTCATGTTATAGGAAGGATCTCAGGTTTGGTATTAGAAGCATTGAGATATCCCTTCTCATGCTATAGGAAGGGTCTCAGGATTGGAATGTGAAGGATTTGGATATCACATCTCATGCTAAAGGAAGGGTCTCAGGTTTGGTAGAAGCATTGAGATATCACGTCTCTGCTATCGGAAGGGTCTCAGGATTGGATTGGGAAGGAGTTGGATATCCCTTCTCATGCTATAGGAAGGGTCTCAGGTTTGGTATAAGCATTGAGATATCACATCTCTGCTATCGGAAGGGTCTCAGGATTGGATTGGGAAGGAGTTGGATATCCCTTCTCATGCTATAGGAAGTGTCTCAGGTTGGAATGGGAAGGAGTTGGATATCACATCTCATGTTATAGGAAGGGTCTCAGGATTGGAATGGGAAGGATTTGGATATCACATCTCTTGCTATAGGAAGGGTCTCAGGATTGGAATAGGTAGGAGTTGGATATTACTTTCTTGCTATAGGAAGGGTCTCATGTTTGGAATGGGAAGGAGTTGGATATCACATATGCCATAGTTAGTGTCTCAGGTTTGGAACGGGAAGGAGTTGGATATCACATCTCATGTTATAGGAAGGGTCTCAGGTTTGGTATAAGCATTGAGATATCACATCTCTGCTATCGGAAGTGGCTCAGGATTGGAATGGGAAGGAGTTGGATATCCCATCTCATGTTATAGGACGAGTCTCTGGTTTGGTATTAGAATCATTGAGATATCACATCGCATGCTGTAGGAAGGGTCTAAGGATTGGAATGGGATGGACTTGGATATCACATCTCATGCTATAGATAGGCTCTTAGGTTTGGAAAGGGAAGGAGTTGGATTTCACATTTCATGTTAGAGGAAGGATCTCAGGTTTTGTATTAGAAGCATTGAGATATCACATCTCATGCTATAGGAAGGGTCTCAGGATTGGAATGGGAAGGAGCTGGATATCACATCTCATGCTAAAGGAAGGGTCTCAGGTTTGGAACGGGAAGGATTTGGATATCACATCTCATGTTATAGGAAGGTTCTCAGGTTTGGTATAAGCATTGAGATATCACATCTCTGCTATCGGAAGTGTCTCAGGATTGGAATGGGAAGGAGTTGGATATCCCATCTGATGTTATAGGACGGGTCTCAGGTTTGTTATTAGAATCATTGAGATATCATATTGCATGCTGTAGGAAGGGTCTAAGGGTTGGAATGGGAAGGACTTGGATATCACATCTCATGCTATAGGAAGGGTCTCAGGTTTGGTATAAGCATTGAGATATCACATCTCATGCTATAGGACGGGTCTCAGGATTGGAATGGAAGGAGTTGGATATCACATCTCATGTTATAGGAAGGATCTCAGGTTTGGTATTAGAAGCATTGAGACATCACATCTCATGCTGTAGGAAGGGTCTCAGGGTTGGAATGGGAAGGAGTTGGATATCACATCTCATCCAATAGGAAGGGTCTCAGGTTTGGAATGGGAAGGAATTGGATATCACATCTCATGTTATAGTAAGGATCTCAGGTTTGGTATTAGAAGCATTGAGATATCACATCTCATGCTATAGGAAGGGTCTCAGGATTGGAATGTGAAGGATTTGGATATCACATCTCATGCTAAAGGAAGGGTCTCAGGTTTGGTAGAAGCATTGAGATATCACGTCTCTGCTATCGCAAGGGTCTCAGGATTGGATTGGGAAGGAGTTGGATATCCCTTCTCATGCTATAGGAAGGGTCTCAGGATTTGAATGGCAAGGAGTTGGATATCACATCTCATGCCATAGGAAGGGTCTCAGGTTTGGTATAAGCATTGAGATATCACATCTCTGCTATCGGAAGGGTCTCAGGATTGGATTGGGAAGGAGTTGGATATCCCTTCTCATGCTATAGGAAGTGTCTCAGGTTGGAATGGTAAGGAGTTGGATATCACATCTCATGTTATAGGAAGGGTCTCAGGATTGGAATGGGAAGGATTTGGATATCACATCTCTTGCTATAGGAAGGGTCTCAGGATTGGAATGGGTAGGAGTTGGATATTACTTTCTTGCTATAGGAAGGGTCTCATGTTTGGAATGGGAAGGAGTTGGATATCACATTTGCTATAGTTAGTGTCTCAGGTTTGGAACGGGAAGGAGTTGGATATCACATCTCATGTTATAGGAAGGGTCTCAGGTTTGGTATAAGCATTGAGATATCACATCTCTGCTATCGGAAGCGGCTCAGGATTGGAATGGGAAGGAGTTGGATATCCCATCTCATGTTATAGGAAGAGTCTCTGGTTTGGTATTAGAATCATTGAGATATCACATCGCATGCTGTTGGAAGGGTCTAAGGATTGGAATGGGATGGACTTGGACATCACATCTCATGCTATAGGTAGGCTCTCAGGTTTGGTATAAGCATTGAGGTATCACATCTCATGCTATAGGAAGGGTCTCAGGATTGGAATGGGAAGGATTTGGATATCACATCTCATGCTATAGGAAGGGTCTCAGATTTGGTATAAGCATTGAGATATCACATCTCATGCTAAAGGAAGGGTCTCAGGTTTGGAAAGGGAAGGAGTTGGATATCACATTTCATGTTAGAGGAAGGATCTCAGGTTTGGTATTAGAAGCATTGAGATATCACATCTCATGCTATAGGACGGGTCTCAGGATTGGAATGGAAGGAGTTGGATATCACATCTCATGCTATAGGAAGGGTCTCAGGTTTGGTATAAGCATTGAGATATCACATCTCATGCTATAGGACGGGTCTCAGGATTGGAATGGAAGGAGTTGGATATCACATCTCATGTTATAGGAAGGATCTCAGGTTTGGTATTTGATGCATTGAGACATCACATCTCATGCTATAGGAAGGGTCTCAGGGTTGGAATGGGAAGGAGTTGGATATCACATCTCATCCAATAGGAAGGGTCTCAGGTTTGGAATGGGAAGGAATTGGATATCACATCTCATGTTATAGGAAGAATCTCAGGTTTGGTATTAGAAGCATTGAGATATCACATCTCATGCTATAGGAAGGGTCTCAGGATTGGAATGTGAAGGATTTGGATACCACATCTCATGCTAAAGGAAGGGTCTCAGGTTTGGTAGAAGCATTGAGATATCACGTTTCTGCTATCGGAAGGGTCTCAGGATTGGATTGGGAAGGAGTTGGATATCCCTTCTCATGCTATAGGAAGGGTCTCAGGATTTGAATGGGAAGGAGTTGGATATCACATCTCATGTTATAGGAAGGGTCTCAGGATTGGAATGGGAAGGATTTGGATATCACATCTCTTGCTATAGGAAGGGTCTCAGGATTGGAATGGGTAGGAGTTGGATATTACTTTCTTGCTATAGGAAGGGTCTCATGTTTGGAATGGGAAGCAGTTGGATATCACATATGCTATAGTTAGTGTCTCAGGTTTGGAACGGGAAGGAGTTGGATATCCCATCTCATGTTATAGGAAGAGTCTCTGGTTTGGTATTAGAATCATTGAGATATCACATCGCATGCTGTAGGAAGGGTCTAAGGATTGGAATGGGATGGACTTGGATATCACATCTCATGCTATAGGTAGGCTCCCAGGTTTGGTATAAGCATTGAGATATCACATCTCATGCTATAGGAAGGGTCTCAGGATTGGAATGGGAAGGAATTGGATATCACATCTCATGCTATAGGAAGGGTCTCAGATTTGGTATAAGCATTGAGATATCACATCTCATGCTAAAGAAAGGGTCTCAGGATTGGAATGGGAAGGAGTTGTATATGACATCTCAGGCCATAGGAAGGGTCTCAGGTTTGGTATAAGCATTGAGATATCACATCTCTGCTATCGGAAGGGTCTCAGGATTGGAATTGGAAGGACTTGGCTATCATATTATAGGATGTCCCGGGAGGATAGCACAGCGGCAGCGTGCGCATCTTGGAAGCAAGACGACACAAAGCAACAACAGGTTCGATCCCCGGGTCCGCGCTTAGAAACCTCTGAGTGTTTAAGCGCGTTATAAATACGTAACTAAGACAAAAAAAATCTGTGTTTCCTCTGTAACAGCGCCTCGATGCCTCATGGGCTGCAAGTGCGCTTAACAAATGCAAATAAAATAAATAAATAAAATATCTCATGCTATAGGAAGGCTCTCAGGTTTGGAAGGGGAAAGAGTTGGATATCACATTTCATGTTAGAGGAAGGATCTCAGGTTTGGTATTAGAGGCCTTGAGATATCACATCTCATGCTATAGGAAGGGTCTCAGGATTGGAATGGGAAGGAGTTGGATATCACATCTCATGCTATAGGAAGGGTCTCAGATTTGGTATAAGCATTGAGATATCACATCTCATGCTATAGGAAGTGTCTCAGGATTGGAATGGGAAGGAGTTGGATATCACATCTCATGTTATAGGAAGGATCTCAGGTTTGGTATAAGCATTGAGATATCACATCTCTGCTATCGGAAGGGTCTCAGGATTGGAATGGGAAGGAGTTGGATATTCCCATCTCATGATATAGGAAGGGTCCCAGGATGGAATGGGAAGGATTTGGATATCATATCTCATGCTATAGGAAGGCTCTCAGGTTTGGGAGGGGAAAGAGTTGGATATCACATTTCATGTTAGAGGAAGGATCTCAGGTTTGGTATTAGAGGCCTTGAGATATCACATCTCATGCTATAGGAAGGGTCTCAGGATTGGAATGGGAAGGAGTTGGATATCACATCTCATGTTATAGGAAAGATCTCAGGTTTGGTATTAGAAGCATTGAGACATCACATCTCATGTTATAGGAAGGGTCTCAGGATTGGAATGGGAAGAAGTTGGATATCACATCTCATGCTATAGGAAGGGTCTCAGGTTTGGTATAAGCATTGAGATATCACATCTCATGCTATAGGAAGGGTCTCAGGATTGGAATGGGAAGGAGTTGTATATGACATCTCATGCCATAGGAAGGGTCTCAGGTTTGGTATAAGCATTGAGATATCACATCACATGCTATAGGAAGGGTCTCAGGATTGGAATGGGAAGGACTTGGATATCACATCTCATGCTATAGGCAGGGTCTCAGGTTTGGAAAGGGAAGGAGATGGATATCACATTTCATGTTAGAGGTAGGATCTCAGGTTTGGAATTAGAGGCATTGAGATATCACATCTCATGCTATCAGAAGGGTCTCAGGATTGGAATGGGAAGGAGTTGGATATCACATCTCATGCTAAAGGGAGGGTCTCAGGTTTGGAAGGGGGAGGATTTGGAAATCACATCTCATGTTATAGGAAGAATCTCAGGTTTGGTATTAGAAGCATTGAGATATCACATCTCATGCTATAGGAAGGGTCTCAGGATTGGAATGTGAAGGATTTGGATATCACATCTCATGCTAAAGGAAGGGTCTCAGGTTTGGTAGAAGCATTGAGATATCACGTTTCTGCTATCGGAAGGGTCTCAGGATTGGATTGGGAAGGAGTTGGATATCCCTTCTCATGCTATAGGAAGGGTCTCAGGATTTGAATGGGAAGGAGTTGGATATCACATCTCATGTTATAGGAAGGGTCTCAGGATTGGAATGGGAAGGATTTGGATATCACATCTCTTGCTATAGGAAGGGTCTCAGGATTGGAATGGGTAGGAGTTGGATATTACTTTCTTGCTATAGGAAGGGTCTCATGTTTGGAATGGGAAGCAGTTGGATATCACATATGCTATAGTTAGTGTCTCAGGTTTGGAACGGGAAGGAGTTGGATATCCCATCTCATGTTATAGGAAGAGTCTCTGGTTTGGTATTAGAATCATTGAGATATCACATCGCATGCTGTAGGAAGGGTCTAAGGATTGGAATGGGATGGACTTGGATATCACATCTCATGCTATAGGTAGGCTCTCAGGTTTGGTATAAGCATTGAGATATCACATCTCATGCTATAGGAAGGGTCTCAGGATTGGAATGGGAAGGAATTGGATATCACATCTCATGCTATAGGAAGGGTCTCAGATTTGGTATAAGCATTGAGATATCACATCTCATGCTAAAGAAAGGGTCTCAGGATTGGAATGGGAAGGAGTTGTATATGACATCTCAGGCCATAGGAAGGGTCTCAGGTTTGGTATAAGCATTGAGATATCACATCTCTGCTATCGGAAGGGTCTCAGGATTGGAATTGGAAGGACTTGGCTATCATATTATAGGATGTCCCGGGAGGATAGCACAGCGGCAGCGTGCGCGTCTTGGAAGCAAGACGACACAAAGCAACAACAGGTTCGATCCCCGGGTCCGCGCTTAGAAACCTCCGAGTGTTTAAGCGCGTTATAAATACGTAACTAAGACAAAAAAAATCTGTGTTTCCTCTGTAACAGCGCCTCGATGCCTCATGGGCTGCAAGTGCGCTTAACAAATGCAAATAAAATAAATAAATAAAATATCTCATGCTATAGGAAGGCTCTCAGGTTTGGAAGGGGAAAGAGTTGGATATCACATTTCATGTTAGAGGAAGGATCTCAGGTTTGGTATTAGAGGCCTTGAGATATCACATCTCATGCTATAGGAAGGGTCTCAGGATTGGAATGGGAAGGAGTTGGATATCACATCTCATGCTATAGGAAAAGGGTCTCAGATTTGGTATAAGCATTGAGATATCACATCTCATGCTATAGGAAGTGTCTCAGGATTGGAATGGGAAGGAGTTGGATATCACATCTCATGTTATAGGAAGGATCTCAGGTTTGGTATAAGCATTGAGATATCACATCTCTGCTATCGGAAGGGTCTCAGGATTGGAATGGGAAGGAGTTGGATATTCCCATCTCATGTTATAGGAAGGGTCTCAGGTTTGGTATTAGAAGCATTGAGATATCCCATCTCATGATATAGGAAGGGTCCCAGGATGGAATGGGAAGGAGTAGGATATCACATTTCATGTTATAGGAAGGGTCTCAGGATTGGAATGGGAAGGATTTGGATATCATATCTCATGCTATAGGAAGGCTCTCAGGTTTGGGAGGGGAAAGAGTTGGATATCACATTTCATGTTAGAGGAAGGATCTCAGGTTTGGTATTAGAGGCCTTGAGATATCACATCTCATGCTATAGGAAGGGTCTCAGGATTGGAATGGGAAGGAGTTGGATATCACATCTCATGTTATAGGAAAGATCTCAGGTTTGGTATTAGAAGCATTGAGACATCACATCTCATGTTATAGGAAGGGTCTCAGGATTGGAATGGGAAGAAGTTGGATATCACATCTCATGCTATAGGAAGGGTCTCAGGTTTGGTATAAGCATTGAGATATCACATCACATGCTATAGGAAGGGTCTCAGGATTGGAATGGGAAGGACTTGGATATCACATCTCATGCTATAGGCAGGGTCTCAGGTTTGGAAAGGGAAGGAGATGGATATCACATTTCATGTTAGAGGTAGGATCTCAGGTTTGGAATTAGAGGCATTGAGATATCACATCTCATGCTATCAGAAGGGTCTCAGGATTGGAATGGGAAGGAGTTGGATATCACATCTCATGCTAAAGGGAGGGTCTCAGGTTTGGAAGGGGGAGGATTTGGAAATCACATCTCATGTTATAGGAAGGATCTCAGGTTTGGTATTAGAAGCATTGAGATATCACATCTCATGCTATCGGAAGTATCTCAGGTTTGGTATTAGAGGCATTGAGATATCACATCTCATGCTATCATAAGGGTCTCAGGATTGGAATGAGAAGGAGTTGGATATCACATCTCATGTTATAGGAAGGATCTCAGGTTTGGTATTAGAAGCATTGAGACATCACATCTCATGCTATAGGAAGGGTCTCAGGATTGGAATGGGAAGGAGTTGGATATCACATCTCATGCTATAGGAAGGGTCTCAGATTTGGTATAAGCATTGAGATATCACATCTCATGCTATAGGAAGGGTCTCAGGATTGGAATGGGAAGGAGTTGTATATGACATCTCAGGCCATAGGAAGGGTCTCAGGTTTGGTATAAGCATTGAGATATCACATCTCTGCTATCGGAAGGGTCTCAGGATTGGAATGGGAATGAGTTGGATATCCCATCTCATGTTATAGGAAGAGTCTCAGGTTTGGTATTAGAAGCATTGAGATATCCCATCTCATGCTATAGGAAGGGTCTCAGGTTGGAATGGGAAGGAGTTGGATATCACATTTCATGTTATAGGAAGGGTCTCAGGATTGGAATTGGAAGGACTTGGCTATCATATCTCATGCTATAGGAAGGCTCTCAGGTTTGGAAGGGGAAGGAGTTGGATATCACATTTCATGTTAGAGGAACGATCTCAGGTTTGGCATTAGAGGCCTTGAGATATCACATCTCATGCTATAGGAAGGGTCTCAGGATTGGAATGGGAAGGAGTTGGATATCACATCTCAAGCTAAAGGGACGGTCTCAGGTTTGGTATAAGCATTGTGATATCACATCTCATGCTATAGGAAGGGTCTCAGGATTGGAATGGGAAGGAGTTGGATATCACATCTCATGTTATAGGAAAGATCTCAGGTTTGGTATTAGAAGCATTGCGACATCACATCTCATGTTATAGGAAGGGTCTCAGGATTGGAATGGGAAGAAGTTGGATATCACATCTCATGCTATAAGAAGGGTCTCAGGTTTGGTATAAGCATTGAGATATCACATCTCATGCTATAGGAAGGGTCTCAGGTTTGGAATGGGAAGGACTTAGATATCACATATCATGCTATAGGGCGGGTCTCAGTTTTGATATTAGAAGCATTGAGATATCACATCTCATGCTATCGGAAGTGTCTCAGGATTGGAATGGGAAGGAGCTGGATATCACATCTCATGCTAAAGGAAGGGTCTCAGGTTTGGAACGGGAAGGAGTTGGATATCACATCTCATGTTATAGGAAGGGTCTCAGGTTTGGTATAAGCATTGAGATATCACATCTCTGCTATCGGAAGTGTCTCAGGATTGGAATGGGAAGGACTTGGATATCACATCTCATGCTATAGATAGGCTCTCAGGTTTGGAAAGGGAAGGAGTTGGATATCACATTTCATGTTAGAGGAAGGATCTCAGGTTTGGTATTAGAGGCATTGAGATATCACATCTCAGGCTATAGGAAGGGTCTCAGGATTGGAATGGGAAGGAGTTGGATATCACATCTCATGCTATCAGAAGGGTCTCAGGAATGGAATGGGAAGGAGTTGGATATCACATCTCATGCTATAGGAAGGGTCTCAGGTTTGGTATAAGCATTGAGATATCACATCTCGTGCTATAGGAAGGGTCTCAGGATTGGAATGGGAAGGAGTTGTATATGACATCTCATGCTATAGCCAGGTCTCAGGTTTGGAAAGGGAAGGAGATGGATATCACATTTCATGTTAGAGGTAGGATCTCAGGTTTGGAATTAGAGGCATTGAGATATCACATCTCATGCTATCAGAAGGGTCTCAGGATTGGAATGGGAAGGAGTTGGATATCACATCTCATGCTAAAGGGAGGGTCTCAGGTTTGGAAGGGGAAGGATTTGGAAATCACATCTCATGTTATAGGAAGGATCTCAGGTTTGGTATTAGAATCATTGAGATATCACATCTCATGCTATCATAAGGGTCTCAGGATTGGAATCGGAAGGAGTTGGATATCACATCTCATGTTATAGGAAGGATCTCAGGTTTGGTATTAGAAGCATTGAGACATCACATCTCATGCTATAGGAAGGGTCTCAGGATTGGAATGGGAAGGAGTTGGATATCACATCTCATGCTATAGGAAGGGTCTCAGATTTGGTATAAGCATTGAGATATCACATCTCATGCTATAGGAAGGGTCTCAGGATTGGAATGGGAAGCAGTTGGATATCACATCTCAGGCCATAGGAAGGGTCTCAGGTTTGGTATAAGCATTGAGATATCACATCTCTGCTATCGGAAGGGTCTCAGGATTGGAATGGGAAGGAGTTGGATATCCCATCTCATGTTATAGGAAGAGTCTCAGGTTTGGTATTAGAAGCATTGAGATATCCCATCTCATGCTATAGGAAGGGTCTCAGGTTGGAATGGGAAGGAGTTGGATATCACATTTCATGTTATAGGAAGGGTCTCAGGATTGGAATTGGAAGGACTTGGCTATCATAGCTCATGCTATAGGAAGGCTCTCAGGTTTGGAAGGGGAAGGAGTTGGATATCACATTTCATGTTAGAGGAACGATCTCAGGTTTGGTATTAGAGGCCTTGAGATATCACATCTCATGCTATAGGAAGGGTCTCAGGATTGGAATGGGAAGGAGTTGGATATCACATCTCATGTTATAGGAAAGATCTCAGGTTTGGTATTAGAAGCATTGAGACATCACATCTCATGTTATAGGAATGGTCTCAGGATTGGAATGGGAAGAAGTTGGATATCACATCTCATGCTATAGGAAGGGTCTCAGGTTTGGTATAAGCATTGAGATATCACATCTCATGCTATAGGAAGGGTCTCAGGATTGGAATGGGAAGGAGTTGTATATGACATCTCATGCCATAGGAAGGGTCTCAGGTTTGGTATAAGCATTGAGATATCACATCACATGCTATAGGAAGGGTCTCAGGATTGTAATGGGAAGGACTTGGATATCACATCTCATGCTATAGGCAGGGTCTCAGGTTTGGAAAGGGAAGGAGATGGATATCACATTTCATGTTAGAGGTAGGATCTCAGGTTTGGTATTAGAGGCATTGAAATATCACATCTCATGCTATCAGAAGGGTCTCAGGATTGGAATGGGAAGGAGTTGGATATCACATCTCATGCTAAAGGGAGGGTCTCAGGTTTGGAAGGGGAAGGATTTGGAAATCACATCTCATGTTATAGGAAGGATATCAGGTTTGGTATTAGAAGCATTGAGATATCACATCTCATGCTATCGGAAGTATCTCAGGTTTGTTATTAGAGGCATTGAGATATCACATCTCATGCTATCATAAGGGTCTCAGGATTGGAATGGGAAGGAGTTGGATATCACATCTCATGTTATAGGAAGGATCTCAGGTTTGGTATTAGAAGCATTGAGACATCACATCTCATGCTATAGGAAGGGTCTCAGGATTGGAATGGGAAGGAGTTGAATATCACATCTCATGCTATAGGAAGGGTCTCAGATTTGGTATAAGCATTGAGATATCACATCTCATGCTATAGGAACGGTCTCAGGATTGGAATGGGAAGGAGTTGTATATGACATCTCAGGCCATAGGAAGGGTCTCAGGTTTGGTATAAGCATTGAGATATCACATCTCTGCTATCGGAAGGGTCACAGGATTGGAATGGGAAGGAGTTGGATATCCCATCTCATGTTATAGGAAGGGTCTCAGGTTTGGTATTAGAAGCATTGAGACATCACATCTCATGTTATAGGAAGGGTCTCAGGATTGGAATGGGAAGAAGTTGGATATCACATCTCATGCTATAGGAAGGGTCTCAGGTTTGGTATAAGCATTGAGATATCACATCTCATGCTATAGGAAGGGTCTCAGGATTGGAATGGGAAGGAGTTGTATATGACATCTCATGCCATAGGAAGGGTCTCAGGTTTGGTATAAGCATTGAGATATCACATCACATGCTATAGGAAGGGTCTCAGGATTGGAATGGGAAGGACTTTTGATATCACATCTCATGCTATAGGCAGGGTCTCAGGTTTGGAAAGGGAAGGAGATGGATATCACATTTCATGTTAGAGGTAGGATCTCAGGTTTGGTATTAGAGGCATTGAAATATCACATCTCATGCTATCAGAAGGGTCTCAGGATTGGAATGGGAAGGAGTTGGATATCACATCTCATGCTAAAGGGAGTGTCTCAGGTTTGGAAGTGGAAGGATTTGGAAATCACATCTCATGTTATAGGAAGGATCTCAGGTTTGGTACTAGAAGCATTGAGATATCACATCTCATGCTATCAGAAGGATCTCAGGTTTGGTATTAGAAGCATTGAGATATCACATCTCATGCTATCATAAGGGTCTCAGGATTGGAATGGGAAGGAGTTGGATATCACATCTCATGTTATAGGAAGGATCTCAGGTTTGGTATTAGAAGCATTGAGACATCACATCTCATGTTATAGGAAGGGTCTCAGGATTGGAATGGGAAGAAGTTGGATATCACATCTCATGCTATAGGAAGGGTCTCAGGTTTGGTATAAGCATTGAGACATCACATCTCATGCTATAGGAAGGGTCTCAGGATTGGAATGGGAAGGAGTTGGATATCACATCTCATGCTATAGGAAGGGTCTCGGATTTGGGACAAGCATTGAGATATCACATCTCATGCTATAGGAAGGGTCTCAGGATTGGAATGGGAAGGAGTTGTATATGACAAATCAGGCCATAGGAAGTGTCTCAGGTTTGGCATAAGCATTGAGATATCACATCTCTGCTATCGGAAGGGTCTCAGGATTGGAATGGGAAGGAGTTGGATATCCCATCTCATGTTATAGGAAGGGTCTCAGGTTTGGTATTAGAAGCATTGAGATATCACATCTCATGCTATAGGAAGAGTCTCAGGATTGGAATGGGGAGGACTTGGATGTCACATCTCATGCTATAGGGAGGGTCTCAAGTTTGATATTAGAAGCATTGAGATAACAAATCTCATGATATCGGAAGGGTCTCAGGATTGGAATGGGAAGGAGTTGGATATCACATCTCATGCTAAAGGGAGGGTCTCAGGTTTGGAAGGGGAAGGATTTGGATATCACATCTCATGTTATAGGAAGGATCTCAGGTTTGGTATTAGAAGCATTCAGATATCACATCTCATGCTATCGGAAGGATCTCAGTTTTGGTATAGAAGCATTGAGATATCACATCTCATGCTATCAGAAGGGTCTCAGGATTGGAATGGGAAGGAGTTGGATATCACATCTCATGCTAAAGGGAGGGTCTCAGGTTTGGAAGGGGAAGGATTTGGATATCACATCTCATGTTATCGGAAGGATCTCAGGTTTGGTATTAGAAGTATTGAGATATCACATCTCATGCTATAGGAAGGGTCTCAGGATTGGAATGGGAAGGAGTTGGTTATCACATCTCATGCTAAAGGAAGGGTCTCAGGTTTGGTAGAAGCATTGAGATATCACATCTCATGCTATAGGAAGGGTCTCAGGATTGGAATGGGAAGGACTTAGATATCACATATCATGCTATAGGGAGTGTCTCAGTTTTGATATTAGAAGCATTGAGATATCACATCTCATGCTATCGGAAGTGTCTCAGGATTGGAATGGGAAGGAGCTGGATATCACATCTCATGCTAAAGGAAGGGTCTCAGGTTTGGAACGGGAAGGAGTTGGATATCACATCTCATGTTATAGGAAGGGTCTCAGGTTTGGTATAAGCATTGAGATATCACATCTCTGCTATCGGAAGTGTCTCAGGATTGGAATGGGAAGGACTTGGATATCACATCTCATGCTATAGATAGGCTCTCAGGTTTGGAAAGGGAAGGAGTTGGATATCACATTTCATGTTAGAGGAAGGATCTCAGGTTTGGTATTAGAGGCATTGAGACATCACATCTCAGGCTATAGGAAGGGTCTCAGGATTGGAATGGGAAGGAGTTGGATATCACATCTCATGCTAAAGGAAGGGTCTCAGGATTGGAATGGGAAGGAGTTGGATATCACATCTCATGCTATAGGAAGGGTCTCAGGTTTGGTATAAGCATTGAGATATCACATCTCGTGCTATAGGAAGGGTCTCAGGATTGGAATGGGAAGGAGTTGTATATGACATCTCATGCTATAGACAGGGTCTCAGGTTTGGAAAGGGAAGGAGATGGATATCACATTTCATGTTAGAGGTAGGATCTCAGGTTTGGAATTAGAGGCATTGAGATATCACATCTCATGCTATCAGAAGGGTCTCAGGATTGGAATGGGAAGGAGTTGGATATCACATCTCATGCTAAAGGGAGGGTCTCAGGTTTGGAAGGGGAAGGATTTGGAAATCACATCTCATGTTATAGGAAGGATCTCAGGTTTGGTATTAGAAGCATTGAGATATCACATCTCATGCTATCATAAGGGTCTCAGGATTGGAATCGGAAGGAGTTGGATATCACATCTCATGTTATAGGAAGGATCTCAGGTTTGGTATTAGAAGCATTGAGACATCACATCTCATGCTATAGGAAGGGTCTCAGGATTGTAATGGGAAGGAGTTGGATATCACATCTCATGCTATAGGAAGGGTCTCAGATTTGGTATAAGCATTGAGATATCACATCTCATGCTATAGGAAGGGTCTCAGGATTGGAATGGGAAGCAGTTGGATATCACATCTCAGGCCATATGAAGGGTCTCAGGTTTGGTATAAGCATTGAGATATCACATCTCTGCTATCGGAAGGGTCTCAGGATTGGAATGGGAAGGAGTTGGATATCCCATCTCATGTTATAGGAAGAGTCTCAGGTTTGGTATTAGAAGCATTGAGATATCCCATCTCATGCTATAGGAAGGGTCTCAGGTTGGAATGGGAAGGAGTTGGATATCACATTTCATGTTATAGGAAGGGTCTCAGGATTGGAATTGGAAGGACTTGGCTATCATATCTCATGCTATAGGAAGGCTCTCAGGTTTGGAAGGGGAAGGAGTTGGATATCACATTTCATGTTAGAGGAACGATCTCAGGTTTGGTATTAGAGGCCTTGAGATATCACATCTCATGCTATAGGAAGGGTCTCAGGATTGGAATGGGAAGGAGTTGGATATCACATCTCATGTTATAGGAAAGATCTCAGGTTTGGTATTAGAAGCATTGAGACATCACATCTCATGTTATAGGAAGGGTCTCAGGATTGGAATGGGAAGAAGTTGGATATCACATCTCATGCTATAGGAAGGGTCTCAGGTTTGGTATAAGCATTGAGATATCACATCTCATGCTATAGGAAGGGTCTCAGGATTGGAATGGGAAGGAGTTGTATATGACATCTCATGCCATAGGAAGGGTCTCAGGTTTGGTATAAGCATTGAGATATCACATCACATGCTATAGGAAGGGTCTCAGGATTGTAATGGGAAGGACTTGGATATCACATCTCATGCTATAGGCAGGGTCTCAGGTTTGGAAAGGGAAGGAGATGGATATCACATTTCGTGTTAGAGGTAGGATCTCAGGTTTGGTATTAGAGGCATTGAAATATCACATCTCATGCTATCAGAAGGGTCTCAGGATTGGAATGGGAAGGAGTTGGATATCACATCTCATGCTAAAGGGAGGGTCTCAGGTTTGGAAGGGGAAGGATTTGGAAATCACATCTCATGTTATAGGAAGGATCTCAGGTTTGGTATTAGAAGCATTGAGATATCACATCTCATGCTATCAGAAGTATCTCAGGTTTGGTATTAGAGGCATTGAGATATCACATCTCATGCTATCTTAAGGGTCTCAGGATTGGAATGGGAAGGAGTTGGATATCACATCTCATGTTATAGGAAGGATCTCAGGTTTGGTATTAGAAGCATTGAGACATCACATCTCATGCTATAGGAAGGGTCTCAGGATTGGAATGGGAAGGAGTTGGATATCACATCTCATGCTATAGGAAGGGTCTCAGATTTGGTATAAGCATTGAGATATCACATCTCATGCTATAGGAACGGTCTCAGGATTGGAATGGGAAGGAGTTGTATATGACATCTCAGGCCATAGGAAGGGTCTCAGGTTTGGTACAGGCATTGAGATATCACATCTCTGCTATAGGAAGGGTCTCAGGATTGGAATGGGAAGGAGTTGGATATCCCATCTCATGTTATAGGAAGGGTCTCAGGTTTGGTATTAGAAGCATTGAGACATCACATCTCATGTTATAGGAAGGGTCTCAGGATTGGAATGGGAAGAAGTTGGATATCACATCTCATGCTATAGGAAGGGTCTCAGGTTTGGTATAAGCATTGAGATATCACATCTCATGCTATAGGAAGGGTCTCAGGATTGGAATGGGAAGGAGTTGTATATGACATCTCATGCCATAGGAAGGGTCTCAGGTTTGGTATAAGCATTGAGATATCACATCACATGCTATAGGAAGGGTCTCAGGATTGGAATGGGAAGGACTTTTGATATCACATCTCATGCTATAGGCAGGGTCTCAGGTTTGAAAAGGGAAGGAGATGGATATCACATTTCATGTTAGAGGTAGGATCTCAGGTTTGGTATTAGAGGCATTGAAATATCACATCTCATGCTATCAGAAGGGTCTCAGGATTGGAATGGGAAGGAGTTGGATATCACATCTCATGCTAAAGGGAGTGTCTCAGGTTTGGAAGTGGAAGGATTTGGAAATCACATCTCATGTTATAGGAAGGATCTCAGGTTTGGTACTAGAAGCATTGAGATATCACATCTCATGCTATCAGAAGGATCTCAGGTTTGGTATTAGAAGCATTGAGACATCACATCTCATGCTATAGGAAGGGTCTCAGGATTGGAATGGGAAGGAGTTGGATATCACATCTCATGCTATAGGAAGGGTCTTGGATTTGGTATAAGCATTGAGATATCACATCTCATGCTATAGGAAGGGTCTCAGGATTGGAATGGGAAGGAGTTGTATATGACAAATCAGGCCATAGGAAGGGTCTCAGGTTTGGTATAAGCATTGAGATATCACATCTCTGCTATCGGAAGGGTCTCAGGATTGGAATGGGAAGGAGTTGGATATCCCATCTCATGTTATAGGAAGGGTCTCAGGTTTGATATTAGAAGCATTGAGATAACAAATCTCATGATATCGGAAGGGTCTCAGGATTGGAATGGGAAGGAATTGGATATCACATCTCATGATAAAGGAAGGGTCTAAGGTTTGGAAGGGGAAGGATTTGGATATCACATCTCATGTTATAGGACGGGTCTCAGGTTTTGTATTAGAAGCATTGAGATATCAAGACTCATGGTATAGGAAGGGTCTCAGAATTGGAATGGGAAGGAGTTGGATATCACATCTCAAGCTATAGGTAGGGTCTCAGGATTGGAATGGGAAGGAGTTTGATATCACATCTCATGCCATAGTATGGGTCTCAGGTTTGGTAGAAGCATTGGGATATCACATCTCATGCTATCGGAAGGGTATCAGTATTGGATTTGGAAGGAATTGGATATCCCATCTCATGCTATAGGAAGGGTCTCAGGTTGGAATGGGAAGGAGTTGGATATCACATTTCATGTTATAGGAAGGGTCTCAGGATTGGATGGGAAGGACTTGGATATCATATCTCATGCTATAGGAAGGCTCTCAGGTTTGGAAGGGGAAGGAGTTAGATATCACATTTCATGTTAGAGGAAGAATCTCAGGTTTGGTATTAGAGGCCTTGAGATATCACATCTCATGCTATAGGAAGGGTCTCAGGATTGGAATGGGAAGGAGTTGGATATCACATCTCAAGCTATAGGAAGGGTCTCAGGTTTGGTATAAGCATTGAGATATCACATCTCATGCTATAGGAAGGGTCTCAGGATTGGAATGGGAAGGAGTTGGATATCACATCTCATGTTATAGGAAAGATCTCGGGTTTGGTATTAGAAGCATTGAGACATCACATCTCATGTTATAGGAAGGGTCTCAGGAGTGGAATGGGAAGAAGTTGGATATCACATCTCATGCTATAGGAAGGGTCTCAGGTTTGGAAGGGGAAGGAGTTGGATATTACATTCTTGCTATAGGAAGGGTCTCATGTTTGGAATGGGAAGGAGTTGGATATCACATATGCTATAGGAAGGGTCTCAGGTTTGGACCGGGAAGGAGTTGGATATCACATCTCATTTTATAGGAAGGGTCTCAGGTTTGGTATAAGCATTGAGATATCACATCTCTGCTATCGGAAGTGTCTCAGGATTGGAATAGGAAGGAGTTGGATATCCCATCTCATGTTATAGGATGGGTCTCAGGTTTGTTATTAGAATCATTGAGATATCATATTGCATGCTGTAGGAAGGGTCTAAGGATTGGAATGGGAAGGACTTGGATATCACATCTCATGCTATAGGTAGGCTCTCAGGTTTGGAAAGGGAAGGAGTTGGATATCACATTTCATGTTAGAGGAAGGATCTCAGGTTTGGTATTAGAGGCATTGAGATATCACATCTCATGCTATAGGAAGGGTCTCAGGATTGGAATGGGAAGGAGTTGGATATCACATCTCATGCTATAGGAAGGGTCTCAGGTTTGGTATAAGCATCGAGATATCACATCTCATGCTATAGGAAGGGTCTCGGGATTAGAATGGGAAGGAGTTGGATATCACATCTCATGTTATAGGAAGGATCTCAGGTTTGGTATTAGAAGCATTGAGACATCACATCTCATGCTATAGGAAGGGTCTCAGGATTGGAATGGGAAGGAGTTGGATATCACATCTCATGCTATAGGAAGGGTCTCAAGTTTGATATTAGAAGCATTGAGATATCACATCTCATGCTATAGGAAGGGTCTCAGGATTGGAATGGGAAGGAGTTGGATATCACATCTCAAGCTTTAGGAAGGGTCTCAGGTTTGGTATAAGCATTGAGATAGCACATCTCATGCTATAGGAAGGGTCTCAGGATTGGAATGGGAAGGAGTTGGATATTACATCTCATGTTATAGGAAAGATCTCAGGTTTGGTATTAGAAGCATTGAGACATCACATCTCATGTTATAGGAAGGGTCTCAGGATTGGAATGGGAAGAAGTTGGATATCACATCTCATGCTATAGGAAGGGTCTCAGGTTTGGAAGGGGAAGGAGTTGGATATCCAATCTCATGTTATAGGACTGGTCTCAGGTTTGGTATTAGAAGCATTGAGATAACACATTGCATGCTGTAGGAAGGTTCTCAGGTTTGGTATTAGAAGCATTGAGACATCACATCTCATGCTATATGAAGGGTCTCAGGATTGGAATGGGAAGGAGTTGGATATCACATCTCATGTTATAGGAAGGATCTCAGGTTTGGTATTAGAAGCATTGAGACATCACATCTCATGCTATAGGAAGGGTCTCAGGATTGGAATGGGAAGGAGTTGGATATCACATCTCATGCTATAGGAAGGGTCTCAGATTTGGTATAAGCATTGAGATATCACATCTCATGCTATAGGAAGGGTCTCAGGATTGGATTGGGAAGGAGTTGTATATGACATCTCAGGCCATAGGAAGGGTCTCAGGATTGGTATAAGCATTGAGATATCACATCTCTGCTATCGGAAGGGTCTCAGGATTGGAATGGGAAGGAGTTGGATATCCCATCTCATGATAAAGGAAGGGTCTAAGGTTTGGAAGGGGAAAGATTTGGATATCACATCTCATGTTATAGGCGGGTCTCAATTTTGATATTAGAAGCATTGAGATAACAAATCTCATGATATCGGAAGGGTCTCAGGATTGGAATGGGAAGGAGTTGGATATCACATCTCATGATAAAGGAAGGGTCTCAGGTTTGGTATTAGAAGCATTGAGATATCAAGTCTCATGGTATAGGAAGGGTCTCAGAATTGGAATGGGAAGGATTTCGGATATCACATCTCAAGCTATAGGAAGAGTCTCAGGATTGGAATGGGAAGGAGTTTGATATCACATCTCATGTTATAGGACGGGTCTCAGGTTTGGTATTAGAAGCATTGAGATATCAAGTCTCATGGTATAGGAAGGGTCTCAGAATTAGAATGGGAAGGATTTCGGATATCACATCTCAAGCTATAGGAAGAGTCTCAGGATTGGAATGGGAAGGAGTTTGATATCACATCTCATGCCATAGTATGGTTCTCAGGTTTGGTAGAAGCATTGGGATATCACATCTCATGCTATTGGAAGGGTATCAGTATTGGATTTGGAAGGAGTTGGATATCCCATCTCATGCTATGGGAAGGGTCTCAGGTTGGAATGGGAAGGAGTTGGATATCACATCTCATGCTATAGGAAGGGTCTCAGATTTGGTATAAGCATTGAGATATCACATCTCATGCTATAGGAAGGGTCTCAGGATTGGAATGGGAAGCAGTTGGATATCACATCTCAGGCCATAGGAAGGGTCTCAGGTTTGGTATAAGCATTGAGATATCACATCTCTGCTATCGGAAGGGTCTCAGGATTGGAATGGGAAGGAGTTGGATATCCCATCTCATGTTATAGGAAGAGTCTCAGGTTTGGTATTAGAAGCATTGAGATATCCCATCTCATGCTATAGGAAGGGTCTCAGGTTGGAATGGGAAGGAGTTGGATATCACATTTCATGTTATAGGAAGGGTCTCAGGATTGGAATTGGAAGGACTTGGCTATCATATCTCATGCTATAGGAAGGCTCTCAGGTTTGGAAGGGGAAGGAGTTGGATATCACATTTCATGTTAGAGGAACGATCTCAGGTTTGGTATTAGAGGCCTTGAGATATCACATCTCATGCTATAGGAAGGGTCTCAGGATTGGAATGGGAAGGAGTTGGATATCACATCTCATGTTATAGGAAAGATCTCAGGTTTGGTATTAGAAGCATTGAGACATCACATCTCATGTTATAGGAAGGGTCTCAGGATTGGAATGGGAAGAAGTTGGATATCACATCTCATGCTATAGGAAGGGTCTCAGGTTTGGTATAAGCATTGAGATATCACATCTCATGCTATAGGAAGGGTCTCAGGATTGGAATGGGAAGGAGTTGTATATGACATCTCATGCCATAGGAAGGGTCTCAGGTTTGGTATAAGCATTGAGATATCACATCACATGCTATAGGAAGGGTCTCAGGATTGTAATGGGAAGGACTTGGTTATCACATCTCATGCTATAGGCAGGGTCTCAGGTTTGGAAAGGGAAGGAGATGGATATCACATTTCGTGTTAGAGGTAGGATCTCAGGTTTGGTATTAGAGGCATTGAAATATCACATCTCATGCTATCAGAAGGGTCTCAGGATTGGAATGGGAAGGAGTTGGATATCACATCTCATGCTAAAGGGAGGGTCTCAGGTTTGGAAGGGGAAGGATTTGGAAATCACATCTCATGTTATAGGAAGGATCTCAGGTTTGGTATTAGAAGCATTGAGATATCACATCTCATGCTATCAGAAGTATCTCAGGTTTGGTATTAGAGGCATTGAGATATCACATCTCATGCTATCTTAAGGGTCTCAGGATTGGAATGGGAAGGAGTTGGATATCACATCTCATGTTATAGGAAGGATCTCAGGTTTGGTATTAGAAGCATTGAGACATCACATCTCATGCTATAGGAAGGGTCTCAGGATTGGAATGGGAAGGAGTTGGATATCACATCTCATGCTATAGGAAGGGTCTCAGATTTGGTATAAGCATTGAGATATCACATCTCATGCTATAGGAACGGTCTCAGGATTGGAATGGGAAGGAGTTGTATATGACATCTCAGGCCATAGGAAGGGTCTCAGGTTTGGTATAAGCATTGAGATATCACATCTCTGCTATAGGAAGGGTCTCAGGATTGGAATGGGAAGGAGTTGGATATCCCATCTCATGTTATAGGAAGGGTCTCAGGTTTGGTATTAGAAGCATTGAGACATCACATCTCATGTTATAGGAAGGGTCTCAGGATTGGAATGGGAAGAAGTTGGATATCACATCTCATGCTATAGGAAGGGTCTCAGGTTTGGTATAAGCATTGAGATATCACATCTCATGCTATAGGAAGGGTCTCAGGATTGGAATGGGAAGGAGTTGTATATGACATCTCATGCCATAGGAAGGGTCTCAGGTTTGGTATAAGCATTGAGATATCACATCACATGCTATAGGAAGGGTCTCAGGATTGGAATGGGAAGGACTTTTGATATCACATCTCATGCTATAGGCAGGGTCTCAGGTTTGAAAAGGGAAGGAGATGGATATCACATTTCATGCTAGAGGTAGGATCTCAGGTTTGGTATTAGAGGCATTGAAATATCACATCTCATGCTATCAGAAGGGTCTCAGGATTGGAATGGGAAGGAGTTGGATATCACATCTCATGCTAAAGGGAGTGTCTCAGGTTTGGAAGTGGAAGGATTTGGAAATCACATCTCATGTTATAGGAAGGATCTCAGGTTTGGTACTAGAAGCATTGAGATATCACATCTCATGCTATCAGAAGGATCTCAGGTTTGGTATTAGAAGCATTGAGACATCACATCTCATGCTATAGGAAGGGTCTCAGGATTGGAATGGGAAGGAGTTGGATATCACATCTCATGCTATAGGAAGGGTCTCGGATTTGGTATAAGCATTGAGATATCACATCTCATGCTATAGGAAGGGTCTCAGGATTGGAATGGGAAGGAGTTGTATATGACAAATCAGGCCATAGGAAGGGTCTCAGGTTTGGTATAAGCATTGAGATATCACATCTCTGCTATCGGAAGGGTCTCAGGATTGGAATGGGAAGGAGTTGGATATCCCATCTCATGTTATAGGAAGGGTCTCAGGTTTGGTATTAGAAGCATTGAGATATCACATCTCATGCTATAGGAAGAGTCTCAGGATTGGAATGGGGATGACTTGGATGTCACATCTCATGCTATAGGGAGGGTCTCAAGTTTGATATTAGAAGCATTGAGATAACAAATCTCATGATATCGGAAGGGTCTCAGGATTGGAATGGGAAGGAATTGGATATCACATCTCATGATAAAGGAAGGGTCTAAGGTTTGGAAGGGGAAGGATTTGGATATCACATCTCATGTTATAGGACGGGTCTCAGGTTTTGTATTAGAAGCATTGAGATATCAAGACTCATGGTATAGGAAGGGTCTCAGAATTGGAATGGGAAGGAGTTGGATATCACATCTCAAGCTATAGGTAGGGTCTCAGGATTGGAATGGGAAGGAGTTTGATATCACATCTCATGCCATAGTATGGGTCTCAGGTTTGGTAGAAGCATTGGGATATCACATCTCATGCTATCGGAAGGGTATCAGTATTGGATTTGGAAGGAATTGGATATCCCATCTCATGCTATAGGAAGGGTCTCAGGTTGGAATGGGAAGGAGTTGGATATCACATTTCATGTTATAGGAAGGGTCTCAGGATTGGATGGGAAGGACTTGGATATCATATCTCATGCTATAGGAAGGCTCTCAGGTTTGGAAGGGGAAGGAGTTAGATATCACATTTCATGTTAGAGGAAGAATCTCAGGTTTGGTATTAGAGGCCTTGAGATATCACATCTCATGCTATAGGAAGGGTCTCAGGATTGGAATGGGAAGGAGTTGGATATCACATCTCAAGCTATAGGAAGGGTCTCAGGTTTGGTATAAGCATTGAGATATCACATCTCATGCTATAGGAAGGGTCTCAGGATTGGAATGGGAAGGAGTTGGATATCACATCTCATGTTATAGGAAAGATCTCGGGTTTGGTATTAGAAGCATTGAGACATCACATCTCATGTTATAGGAAGGGTCTCAGGAGTGGAATGGGAAGAAGTTGGATATCACATCTCATGCTATAGGAAGGGTCTCAGGTTTGGAAGGGGAAGGAGTTGGATATTACATTCTTGCTATAGGAAGGGTCTCATGTTTGGAATGGGAAGGAGTTGGATATCACATATGCTATAGGAAGGGTCTCAGGTTTGGACCGGGAAGGAGTTGGATATCACATCTCATGTTATAGGAAGGGTCTCAGGTTTGGTATAAGCATTGAGATATCACATCTCTGCTATCGGAAGTGTCTCAGGATTGGAATAGGAAGGAGTTGGATATCCCATCTCATGTTATAGGATGGGTCTCAGGTTTGTTATTAGAATCATTGAGATATCATATTGCATGCTGTAGGAAGGGTCTAAGGATTGGAATGGGAAGGACTTGGATATCACATCTCATGCTATAGGTAGGCTCTCAGGTTTGGAAAGGGAAGGAGTTGGATATCACATTTCATGTTAGAGGAAGGATCTCAGGTTTGGTATTAGAGGCATTGAGATATCACATCTCATGCTATAGGAAGGGTCTCAGGATTGGAATGGGAAGGAGTTGGATATCACATCTCATGCTATAGGAAGGGTCTCAGGTTTGGTATAAGCATCGAGATATCACATCTCATGCTATAGGAAGGGTCTCGGGATTAGAATGGGAAGGAGTTGGATATCACATCTCATGTTATAGGAAGGATCTCAGGTTTGGTATTAGAAGCATTGAGACATCACATCTCATGCTATAGGAAGGGTCTCAGGATTGGAATGGGAAGGAGTTGGATATCACATCTCATGCTATAGGAAGGGTCTCAAGTTTGATATTAGAAGCATTGAGATATCACATCTCATGCTATAGGAAGGGTCTCAGGATTGGAATGGGAAGGAGTTGGATATCACATCTCAAGCTTTAGGAAGGGTCTCAGGTTTGGTATAAGCATTGAGATAGCACATCTCATGCTATAGGAAGGGTCTCAGGATTGGAATGGGAAGGAGTTGGATATTACATCTCATGTTATAGGAAAGATCTCAGGTTTGGTATTAGAAGCATTGAGACATCACATCTCATGTTATAGGAAGGGTCTCAGGATTGGAATGGGAAGAAGTTGGATATCACATCTCATGCTATAGGAAGGGTCTCAGGTTTGGAAGGGGAAGGAGTTGGATATCCAATCTCATGTTATAGGACTGGTCTCAGGTTTGGTATTAGAAGCATTGAGATAACACATTGCATGCTGTAGGAAGGTTCTCAGGTTTGGTATTAGAAGCATTGAGACATCACATCTCATGCTATATGAAGGGTCTCAGGATTGGAATGGGAAGGAGTTGGATATCACATCTCATGTTATAGGAAGGATCTCAGGTTTGGTATTAGAAGCATTGAGACATCACATCTCATGCTATAGGAAGGGTCTCAGGATTGGAATGGGAAGGAGTTGGATATCACATCTCATGCTATAGGAAGGGTCTCAGATTTGGTATAAGCATTGAGATATCACATCTCATGCTATAGGAAGGGTCTCAGGATTGGATTGGGAAGGAGTTGTATATGACATCTCAGGCCATAGGAAGGGTCTCAGGATTGGTATAAGCATTGAGATATCACATCTCTGCTATCGGAAGGGTCTCAGGATTGGAATGGGAAGGAGTTGGATATCCCATCTCATGATAAAGGAAGGGTCTAAGGTTTGGAAGGGGAAAGATTTGGATATCACATCTCATGTTATAGGCGGGTCTCAATTTTGATATTAGAAGCATTGAGATAACAAATCTCATGATATCGGAAGGGTCTCAGGATTGGAATGGGAAGGAGTTGGATATCACATCTCATGATAAAGGAAGTGTCTCAGGTTTGGTATTAGAAGCATTGAGATATCAAGTCTCATGGTATAGGAAGGGTCTCAGAATTGGAATGGGAAGGATTTCGGATATCACATCTCAAGCTATAGGAAGAGTCTCAGGATTGGAATGGGAAGGAGTTTGATATCACATCTCATGTTATAGGACGGGTCTCAGGTTTGGTATTAGAAGCATTGAGATATCAAGTCTCATGGTATAGGAAGGGTCTCAGAATTAGAATGGGAAGGATTTCGGATATCACATCTCAAGCTATAGGAAGAGTCTCAGGATTGGAATGGGAAGGAGTTTGATATCACATCTCATGCCATAGTATGGTTCTCAGGTTTGGTAGAAGCATTGGGATATCACATCTCATGCTATTGGAAGGGTATCAGTATTGGATTTGGAAGGAGTTGGATATCCCATCTCATGCTATGGGAAGGGTCTCAGGTTGGAATGGGAAGGAGTTGGATATCACATTTCATGTTATAGGAAGGGTCTCAGGATTGGAATGGGAAGGAGTTGGATATCACATCTCAAGCTTTAGGAAGGGTCTCAGGTTTGGTATAAGCATTGAGATAGCACATCTCATGCTATAGGAAGGGTCTCAGGATTGGAATGGGAAGGAGTTGGATATCACATCTCATGTTATAGGAAAGATCTCAGGTTTGGTATTAGAAGCATTGAGACATCACATCTCATGTTATAGGAAGGGTCTCAGGATTGGAATGGGAAGAAGTTGGATAATACATCTCATGCTATAGGAAGGGTCTCATGTTTGGAAGGGGAAGGAGTTGGATATCCAATCTCATGTTATAGGACTGGTCTCAGGTTTGGTATTAGAAGCATTGAGATATCACATCGCATGCTGTAGGAAGGTTCTCAGGTTTGGAATGGGGAGGAATTGGATATCACATCTCATGTCATAGGAAGGATCTCAGGTTTGGTATTAGAAGCATTGAGATATCACATCTCATGCTATAGGAATGGTCTCAGGATTGGAATGGGAAGGAGTTGGATATTACATTCTTGCTATAGGAAGGGTCTCATGTTTGGAATGGGAAGGAGTTGGATATCACATATGCTATAGGAAGGGTCTCAGGTTTGAAACGGGAAGGAGTTGGATATCACATCTCATGTTATAGGAAGGGTCTCAGGTTTGAAACGGGAAGGAGTTGGATATCACATCTCATGTTATAGGACGGGTCTCAGGTTTGTTATTAGAATCATTGAGATATCATATTGCATGCTGTAGGAAGGGTCTAAGGATTGGAATGGGAAGGACTTGGATATCACATCTCATGCTATAGGTAGGCTCTCAGGTTTGGAAAGGGAAGGAGTTCGATATCACATTTCATGTTAGAGGAAGGATCTCAGGTTTGGTATTAGAGGCATTGAGATATCACATATCATGCTATAGGAAGGGTCTCAGGATTGGAATGGGAAGGAGTTGGATATCACATCTCAAGCTTTAGGAAGGGTCTCAGGTTTGGTATAAGCATTGAGATAGCACATCTCATGCTATAGGAAGGGTCTCAGGATTGGAATGGGAAGGAGTTGGATATTACATCTCATGTTATAGGAAAGATCTCAGGTTTGGTATTAGAAGCATTGAGACATCACATATCATGCTATAGGAAGGGTCTCAGGATTGGAATGGGAAGGAGTTGGATATCACATCTCAAGCTTTAGGAAGGGTCTCAGGTTTGGTATAAGCATTGAGATAGCACATCTCATGCTATAGGAAGGGTCTCAGGATTGGAATGGGAAGGAGTTGGATATTACATCTCATGTTATAGGAAGGGTCTCAGGATTGGAATGGGAAGAAGTTGGATATCACATCTCATGCTATAGGAAGGGTCTCAGGTTTGGAAGGGGAAGGAGTTGGATATCCAATCTCATGTTATAGGACTGGTCTCAGGTTTGGTATTAGAAGCATTGAGACATCACATCTCATGCTATAGGAAGGGCCTTAGGATTGGAATGGGAAGGAGTTGGATATCACATCTCATGCTATAGGAAGGGTCTCAGATTTGGTATAAGCATCGAGATATCACATCTCTGCTATTGGAAGGGTCTCAGGATTGGAATGGGAAGGAGTTGGATATCCCATCTCATGTTATAGGAAGAGTCTCAGGTTTGGTATTAGAAGCATTGAGATATCACATCTCATGCTATAGGAAGTGTCTCAGGATTGGAATGGGAAGGACTTGGGTATCACATCTCATGCTATAGGGAGGGTCTCAAGTTTGATATTAGAAGCATTGAGATATCACATCTCATGCTATAGGAATGGTCTCAGGATTGGAATGGGAAGGAGTTGGATATCACATCTCATTCTATAGGAAGGGTCTCAGGTTTGGTATAAGCAGTGAGATATCACATCTCATGCTATAGGAAGTGTCTCAGGATTGAAATGGGAAGGAGTTGGATATCACATCTCATGTTATAGGAAGGATCTCAGGTTTGGTATAAGCATTGAGATATCACATCTCTGCTATCGGAAGGGTCTCAGGATTGGAATGGGAAGGAGTTGGATATTCCCATCTCATGTTATAGGAAGGGTCTCAGGTTTGGTATTAGAAGCATTGAGATATCCCATCTCATGATATAGGAAGGGTCCCAGGATGGAATGGGAAGGAGTAGGATATCACATTTCATGTTATAGGAAGGGTCTCAGGATTGGAATGGGAAGGATTTGGATATCATATCTCATGCTATAGGAAGGCTCTCAGGTTTGGAAGGGGAAAGAGTTGGATATCACATTTCATGTTAGAGGAAGGATCTCAGGTTTGGTATTAGAGGCCTTGAGATATCACATCTCATGCTATAGGAAGGGTCTCAGGATTGGAATGGGAAGGAGTTGGATATCACATCTCATGTTATAGGAAAGATCTCAGGTTTGGTATTAGAAGCATTGAGACATCACATCTCATGTTATAGGAAGGGTCTCAGGATTGGAATGGGAAGAAGTTGGATATCACATCTCATGCTATAGGAAGGGTCTCAGGTTTGGTATAAGCATTGAGATATCACATCTCATGCTATAGGAAGGGTCTCAGGATTGGAATGGGAAGGAGTTGTATATGACATCTCATGCCATAGGAAGGGTCTCAGGTTTGGTATAAGCATTGAGATATCACATCACATGCTATAGGAAGGGTCTCAGGATTGGAATGGGAAGGACTTGGATATCACATCTCATGCTATAGGCAGGGTCTCAGGTTTGGAAAGGGAAGGAGATGGATAACACATTTCATGTTAGAGGTAGGATCTCAGGTTTGGAATTAGAGGCATTGAGATATCACATCTCATGCTATCAGAAGGGTCTCAGGATTGGAATGGGAAGGAGTTGGATATCACATCTCATGCTAAAGGGAGGGTCTCAGGTTTGGAAGGGGGAGGATTTGGAAATCACATCTCATGTTATAGGAAGGATCTCAGGTTTGGTATTAGAAGCATTGAGATATCACATCTCATGCTATCGGAAGTATCTCAGGTTTGGTATTAGAGGCATTGAGATATCACATCTCATGCTATCATAAGGGTCTCAGGATTGGAATGGGAAGGAGTTGGATATCACATCTCATGTTATAGGAAGGATCTCAGGTTTGGTATTAGAAGCATTGAGACATCACATCTCATGCTATAGGAAGGGTCTCAGGATTGGAATGGGAAGGAGTTGGATATCACATCTCATGCTATAGGAAGGGTCTCAGATTTGGTATAAGCATTGAGATATCACATCTCATGCTATAGGAAGGGTCTCAGGATTGGAATGGGAAGGAGTTGTATATGACATCTCAGGCCATAGGAAGGGTCTCAGGATTGGTATAAGCATTGAGATATCACATCTCTGCTATCGGAAGGGTCTCAGGATTGGAATGGGAATGAGTTGGATATCCCATCTCATGTTATAGGAAGAGTCTCAGGTTTGGTATTAGAAGCATTGAGATATCCCATCTCATGCTATAGGAAGGGTCTCAGGTTGGAATGGGAAGGAGTTGGATATCACATTTCATGTTATAGGAAGGGTCTCAGGATTGGAATTGGAAGGACTTGGCTATCATATCTCATGCTATAGGAAGGCTCTCAGGTTTGGAAGGGGAAAGAGTTGGATATCACATTTCATGTTAGATGAAGGATCTCAGGTTTGGTATTAGAGGCCTTGAGATATCAAATCTCATGCTATAGGAAGGGTCTCAGGATTGGAATGGGAAGGAGTTGGATATCACATCTCATGCTATAGGAAGGGTCTCAGATTTGGTATAAGCATTGAGATATCACATCTCATGCTATAGGAAGTATCTCAGGATTGGAATGGGAAGGAGTTGGATATCACATCTCATGTTATAGGAAGGATCTCAGGTTTGGTATAAGCATTGAGATATCACATCTCTGCTATCGGAAGGGTCTCAGGATTGGAATGGGAAGGAGTTGGATATTCCCATCTCATGTTATAGGAAGGGTCTCAGGTTTGGTATTAGAAGCATTGAGATATCCCATCTCATGATATAGGAAGGGTCCCAGGATGGAATGGGAAGGAGTAGGATATCACATTTCATGTTATAGGAAGGGTCTCAGGATTGGAATGGGAAGGATTTGGATATCATATCTCATGCTATAGGAAGGCTCTCAGGTTTGGAAGGGGAAAGAGTTGGATATCACATTTCATGTTAGAGGAAGGATCTCAGGTTTGGTATTAGAGGCCTTGAGATATCACATCTCATGCTATAGGAAGGGTCTCAGGATTGGAATGGGAAGGAGTTGGATATCACATCTCATGTTATAGGAAAGATCTCAGGTTTGGTATTAGAAGCATTGAGACATCACATCTCATGTTATAGGAAGGGTCTCAGGATTGGAATGGGAAGAAGTTGGATATCACATCTCATGCTATAGGAAGGGTCTCAGGTTTGGTATAAGCATTGAGATATCACATCTCATGCTATAGGAAGGGTCTCAGGATTGGAATGGGAAGGAGTTGTATATGACATCTCATGCCATAGGAAGGGTCTCAGGTTTGGTATAAGCATTGAGATATCACATCACATGCTATAGGAAGGGTCTCAGGATTGGAATGGGAAGGACTTGGATATCACATCTCATGCTATAGGCAGGGTCTCAGGTTTGGAAAGGGAAAGAGATGGATATCACATTTCATGTTAGAGGTAGGATCTCAGGTTTGGAATTAGAGGCATTGAGATATCACATCTCATGCTATCAGAAGGGTCTCAGGAGTGGAATGGGAAGGAGTTGGATATCACATCTCATGCTAAAGGGAGGGTCTCAGGTTTGGAAGGGGGAGGATTTGGAAATCACATCTCATGTTATAGGAAGGATCTCAGGTTTGGTATTAGAAGCATTGAGATATCACATCTCATGCTATCGGAAGTATCTCAGGTTTGGTATTAGAGGCATTGAGATATCACATCTCATGCTATCATAAGGGTCTCAGGATTGGAATGAGAAGGAGTTGGATATCACATCTCATGTTATAGGAAGGATCTCAGGTTTGGTATTAGAAGCATTGAGACATCACATCTCATGCTATAGGAAGGGTCTCAGGATTGGAATGGGAAGGAGTTGGATATCACATCTCATGCTATAGGAAGGGTCTCAGATTTGGTATAAGCATTGAGATATCACATCTCATGCTATAGGAAGGGTCTCAGGATTGGAATGGGAAGGAGTTGTATATGACATCTCAGGCCATAGGAAGGGTCTCAGGTTTGGTATAAGCATTGAGATATCACATCTCTGCTATCGGAAGGGTCTCAGGATTGGAATGGGAATGAGTTGGATATCCCATCTCATGTTATAGGAAGAGTCTCAGGTTTGGTATTAGAAGCATTGAGATATCCCATCTCATGCTATAGGAAGGGTCTCAGGTTGGAATGGGAAGGAGTTGGATATCACATTTCATGTTCTAGGAAGGGTCTCAGGATTGGAATTGGAAGGACTTGGCTATCATATCTCATGCTATAGGAAGGCTCTCAGGTTTGGAAGGGGAAGGAGTTGGATATCACATTTCATGTTAGAGGAACGATCTCAGGTTTGGCATTAGAGGCCTTGAGATATCACATCTCATGCTATAGGAAGGGTCTCAGGATTGGAATGACAGGAGTTGGATATCACATCTCAAGCTAAAGGGACGGTCTCAGGTTTGGTATAAGCATTGTGATATCACATCTCATGCTATAGGAAGGGTCTCAGGATTGGAATGGGAAGGAGTTGGATATCACATCTCATGTTATAGGAAAGATCTCAGGTTTGGTATTAGAAGCATTGCGACATCACATCTCATGTTATAGGAAGGGTCTCAGGATTGGAATGGGAAGAAGTTGGATATCACATCTCATGCTATAAGAAGGGTCTCAGGTTTGGTATAAGCATTGAGATATCACATCTCATGCTATAGGAAGGGTCTCAGGTTTGGAATGGGAAGGACTTAGATATCACATATCATGCTATAGGGCGGGTCTCAGTTTTGATATTAGAAGCATTGAGATATCACATCTCATGCTATCGGAAGTGTCTCAGGATTGGAATGGGAAGGAGCTGGATATCACATCTCATGCTAAAGGAAGGGTCTCAGGTTTGGAACGGGAAGGAGTTGGATATCACATCTCATGTTATAGGAAGGGTCTCAGGTTTGGTATAAGCATTGAGATATCACATCTCTGCTATCGGAAGTGTCTCAGGATTGGAATGGGAAGGACTTGGATATCACATCTCATGCTATAGATAGGCTCTCAGGTTTGGAAAGGGAAGGAGTTGGATATCACATTTCATGTTAGAGGAAGGATCTCAGGTTTGGTATTAGAGGCATTGAGATATCACATCTCAGGCTATAGGAAGGGTCTCAGGATTGGAATGGGAAGGAGTTGGATATCACATCTCATGCTAAAGGAAGGGTCTCAGGATTGGAATGGGAAGGAGTTGGATATCACATCTCATGCTATAGGAAGGGTCTCAGGTTTGGTATAAGCATTGAGATATCACATCTCGTGCTATAGGAAGGGTCTCAGGATTGGAATGGGAAGGAGTTGTATATGACATCTCATGCTATAGACAGGGTCTCAGGTTTGGAAAGGGAAGGAGATGGATATCACATTTCATGTTAGAAGTAGGATCTCAGGTTTGGAATTAGAGGCATTGAGATATCACATCTCATGCTATCAGAAGGGTCTCAGGATTGGAATGGGAAGGAGTTGGATATCACATCTCATGCTAAAGGGAGGGTCTCAGGTTTGGAAGGGGAAGGATTTGGAAATCACATCTCATGTTATAGGAAGGATCTCAGGTTTGGTATTAGAATCATTGAGATATCACATCTCATGCTATCATAAGGGTCTCAGGATTGGAATCGGAAGGAGTTGGATATCACATCTCATGTTATAGGAAGGATCTCAGGTTTGGTATTAGAAGCATTGAGACATCACATCTCATGCTATAGGAAGGGTCTCAGGATTGGAATGGGAAGGAGTTGGATATCACATCTCATGCTATAGGAAGGGTCTCAGATTTGGTATAAGCATTGAGATATCACATCTCATGCTATAGGAAGGGTCTCAGGATTGGAATGGGAAGCAGTTGGATATCACATCTCAGGCCATAGGAAGGGTCTCAGGTTTGGTATAAGCATTGAGATATCACATCTCTGCTATCGGAAGGGTCTCAGGATTGGAATGGGAAGGAGTTGGATATCCCATCTCATGTTATAGGAAGAGTCTCAGGTTTGGTTTTAGAAGCATTGAGATATCCCATCTCATGCTATAGGAAGGGTCTCAGGTTGGAATGGGAAGGAGTTGGATATCACATTTCATGTTATAGGAAGGGTCTCAGGATTGGAATTGGAAGGACTTGGCTATCATAGCTCATGCTATAGGAAGGCTCTCAGGTTTGGAAGGGGAAGGAGTTGGATATCACATTTCATGTTAGAGGAACGATCTCAGGTTTGGTATTAGAGGCCTTGAGATATCACATCTCATGCTATAGGAAGGGTCTCAGGATTGGAATGGGAAGGAGTTGGATATCACATCTCATGTTATAGGAAAGATCTCAGGTTTGGTATTAGAAGCATTGAGACATCACATCTCATGTTATAGGAATGGTCTCAGGATTGGAATGGGAAGAAGTTGGATATCACATCTCATGCTATAGGAAGGGTCTCAGGTTTGGTATAAGCATTGAGATATCACATCTCATGCTATAGGAAGGGTCTCAGGATTGGAATGGGAAGGAGTTGTATATGACATCTCATGCCATAGGAAGGGTCTCAGGTTTGGTATAAGCATTGAGATATCACATCACATGCTATAGGAAGGGTCTCAGGATTGTAATGGGAAGGACTTGGATATCACATCTCATGCTATAGGCAGGGTCTCAGGTTTGGAAAGGGAAGGAGATGGATATCACATTTCATGTTAGAGGTAGGATCTCAGGTTTGGTATTAGAGGCATTGAAATATCACATCTCATGCTATCAGAAGGGTCTCAGGATTGGAATGGGAAGGAGTTGGATATCACATCTCATGCTAAAGGGAGGGTCTCAGGTTTGGAAGGGGAAGGATTTGGAAATCACATCTCATGTTATAGGAAGGATCTCAGGTTTGGTATTAGAAGCATTGAGATATCACATCTCATGCTATCGGAAGTATCTCAGGTTTGTTATTAGAGGCATTGAGATATCACATCTCATGCTATCATAAGGGTCTCAGGATTGGAATGGGAAGGAGTTGGATATCACATCTCATGTTATAGGAAGGATCTCAGGTTTGGTATTAGAAGCATTGAGACATCACATCTCATGCTATAGGAAGGGTCTCAGGATTGGAATGGGAAGGAGTTGGATATCACATCTCATGCTATAGGAAGGGTCTCAGATTTGGTATAAGCATTGAGATATCACATCTCATGCTATAGGAACGGTCTCAGGATTGGAATGGGAAGGAGTTGTATATGACATCTCAGGCCATAGGAAGGGTCTCAGGTTTGGTATAAGCATTGAGATATCACATCTCTGCTATCGGAAGGGTCACAGGATTGGAATGGGAAGGAGTTGGATATCCCATCTCATGTTATAGGAAGGGTCTCAGGTTTGGTATTAGAAGCATTGAGACATCACATCTCATGTTATAGGAAGGGTCTCAGGATTGGAATGGGAAGAAGTTGGATATCACATCTCATGCTATAGGAAGGGTCTCAGGTTTGGTATAAGCATTGAGATATCACATCTCATGCTATAGGAAGGGTCTCAGGATTGGAATGGGAAGGAGTTGTATATGACATCTCATGCCATAGGAAGGGTCTCAGGTTTGGTATAAGCATTGAGATATCACATCACATGCTATAGGAAGGGTCTCAGGATTGGAATGGGAAGGACTTTTGATATCACATCTCATGCTATAGGCAGGGTCTCAGGATTGGAAAGGGAAGGAGATGGATATCACATTTCATGTTAGAGGTAGGATCTTAGGTTTGGTATTAGAGGCATTGAAATATCACATCTCATGCTATCAGAAGGGTCTCAGGATTGGAATGGGAAGGAGTTGGATATCACATCTCATGCTAAAGGGAGTGTCTCAGGTTTGGAAGTGGAAGGATTTGGAAATCACATCTCATGTTATAGGAAGGATCTCAGGTTTGGTACTAGAAGCATTGAGATATCACATCTCATGCTATCAGAAGGATCTCAGGTTTGGTATTAGAAGCATTGAGACATCACATCTCATGCTATAGGAAGGGTCTCAGGATTGGAATGGGAAGGAGTTGGATATCACATCTCATGCTATAGGAAGGGTCTCGGATTTGGGACAAGCATTGAGATATCACATCTCATGCTATAGGAAGGGTCTCAGGATTGGAATGGGAAGGAGTTGTATATGACAAATCAGGCCATAGGAAGGGTCTCAGGTTTGGCATAAGCATTGAGATATCACATCTCTGCTATCGGAAGGGTCTCAGGATTGGAATGGGAAGGAGTTGGATATCCCATCTCATGTTATAGGAAGGGTCTCAGGTTTGGTATTAGAAGCATTGAGATATCACATCTCATGCTATAGGAAGAGTCTCAGGATTGGAATGGGGAGGACTTGGATGTCACATCTCATGCTATAGGGAGGGTCTCAAGTTTGATATTAGAAGCATTGAGATAACAAATCTCATGATATCGGAAGGGTCTCAGGATTGGAATGGGAAGGAGTTGGATATCACATCTCATGCTAAAGGGAGGGTCTCAGGTTTGGAAGGGGAAGGATTTGGATATCACATCTCATGTTATAGGAAGGATCTCAGGTTTGGTATTAGAAGCATTCAGATATCACATCTCATGCTATCGGAAGGATCTCAGGTTTGGTATAGAAGCATTGAGATATCACATCTCATGCTATCAGAAGGGTCTCAGGATTGGAATGGGAAGGAGTTGGATATCACATCTCATGCTAAAGGGAGGGTCTCAGGTTTGGAAGGGGAAGGATTTGGATATCACATCTCATGTTATCGGAAGGATCTCAGGTTTGGTATTAGAAGTATTGAGATATCACATCTCATGCTATAGGAAGGGTCTCAGGATTGGAATGGGAAGGAGTTGGTTATCACATCTCATGCTAAAGGAAGGGTCTCAGGTTTGGTAGAAGCATTGAGATATCACATCTCATGCTATAGGAAGGGTCTCAGGATTGGAATGGGAAGGACTTAGATATCACATATCATGCTATAGGGAGTGTCTCAGTTTTGATATTAGAAGCATTGAGATATCACATCTCATGCTATCGGAAGTGTCTCAGGATTGGAATGGGAAGGAGCTGGATATCACATCTCATGCTAAAGGAAGGGTCTCAGGTTTGGAACGGGAAGGAGTTGGATATCACATCTCATGTTATAGGAAGGGTCTCAGGTTTGGTATAAGCATTGAGATATCACATCTCTGCTATCGGAAGTGTCTCAGGATTGGAATGGGAAGGACTTGGATATCACATCTCATGCTATAGATAGGCTCTCAGGTTTGGAAAGGGAAGGAGTTGGATATCACATTTCATGTTAGAGGAAGGATCTCAGGTTTGGTATTAGAGGCATTGAGACATCACATCTCAGGCTATAGGAAGGGTCTCAGGATTGGAATGGGAAGGAGTTGGATATCACATCTCATGCTAAAGGAAGGGTCTCATGATTGGAATGGGAAGGAGTTGGATATCACATCTCATGCTATAGGAAGGGTCTCAGGTTTGGTATAAGCATTGAGATATCACATCTCGTGCTATAGGAAGGGTCTCAGGATTGGAATGGGAAGGAGTTGTATATGACATCTCATGCTATAGACAGGGTCTCAGGTTTGGAAAGGGAAGGAGATGGATATCACATTTCATGTTAGAGGTAGGATCTCAGGTTTGGAATTAGAGGCATTGAGATATCACATCTCATGCTATCAGAAGGGTCTCAGGATTGGAATGGGAAGGAGTTGGATATCACATCTCATGCTAAAGGGAGGGTCTCAGGTTTGGAAGGGGAAGGATTTGGAAATCACATCTCATGTTATAGGAAGGATCTCAGGTTTGGTATTAGAAGCATTGAGATATCACATCTCATGCTATCATAAGGGTCTCAGGATTGGAATCGGAAGGAGTTGGATATCACATCTCATGTTATAGGAAGGATCTCAGGTTTGGTATTAGAAGCATTGAGACATCACATCTCATGCTATAGGAAGGGTCTCAGGATTGGAATGGGAAGGAGTTGGATATCACATCTCATGCTATAGGAAGGGTCTCAGATTTGGTATAAGCATTGAGATATCACATCTCATGCTATAGGAAGGGTCTCAGGATTGGAATGGGAAGCAGTTGGATATCACATCTCAGGCCATAGGAAGGGTCTCAGGTTTGGTATAAGCATTGAGATATCACATCTCTGCTATCGGAAGGGTCTCAGGATTGGAATGGGAAGGAGTTGGATATCCCATCTCATGTTATAGGAAGAGTCTCAGGTTTGGTATTAGAAGCATTGAGATATCCCATCTCATGCTATAGGAAGGGTCTCAGGTTGGAATGGGAAGGAGTTGGATATCACATTTCATGTTATAGGAAGGGTCTCAGGATTGGAATTGGAAGGACTTGGCTATCATATCTCATGCTATAGGAAGGCTCTCAGGTTTGGAAGGGGAAGGAGTTGGATATCACATTTCATGTTAGAGGAACGATCTCAGGTTTGGTATTAGAGGCCTTGAGATATCACATCTCATGCTATAGGAAGGGTCTCAGGATTGGAATGGGAAGGAGTTGGATATCACATCTCATGTTATAGGAAAGATCTCAGGTTTGGTATTAGAAGCATTGAGACATCACATCTCATGTTATAGGAAGGGTCTCAGGATTGGAATGGGAAGAAGTTGGATATCACATCTCATGCTATAGGAAGGGTCTCAGGTTTGGTATAAGCAATGAGATATCACATCTCATGCTATAGGAAGGGTCTCAGGATTGGAATGGGAAGGAGTTGTATATGACATCTCATGCCATAGGAAGGGTCTCAGGTTTGGTATAAGCATTGAGATATCACATCACATGCTATAGGAAGGGTCTCAGGATTGTAATGGGAAGGACTTGGATATCACATCTCATGCTATAGGCAGGGTCTCAGGTTTGGAAAGGGAAGGAGATGGATATCACATTTCATGTTAGAGGTAGGATCTCAGGTTTGGTATTAGAGGCATTGAAATATCACATCTCATGCTATCAGAAGGGTCTCAGGATTGGAATGGGAAGGAGTTGGATATCACATCTCATGCTAAAGGGAGGGTCTCAGGTTTGGAAGGGGAAGGATTTGGAAATCACATCTCATGTTATAGGAAGGATCTCAGGTTTGGTATTAGAAGCATTGAGATATCACATCTCATGCTATCAGAAGTATCTCAGGTTTGGTATTAGAGGCATTGAGATATCACATCTCATGCTATCTTAAGGGTCTCAGGATTGGAATGGGAAGGAGTTGGATATCACATCTCATGTTATAGGAAGGATCTCAGGTTTGGTATTAGAAGCATTGAGACATCACATCTCATGCTATATGAAGGGTCTCAGGATTGGAATGGGAAGGAGTTGGATATCACATCTCATGCTATAGGAAGGGTCTCAGATTTGGTATAAGCATTGAGATATCACATCTCATGCTATAGGAACGGTCTCAGGATTGGAATGGGAAGGAGTTGTATATGACATCTCAGGCCATAGGAAGGGTCTCAGGTTTGGTATAAGCATTGAGATATCACATCTCTGCTATAGGAAGGGTCTCAGGATTGGAATGGGAAGGAGTTGGATATCCCATCTCATGTTATAGGAAGGGTCTCAGGTTTGGTATTAGAAGCATTGAGACATCACATCTCATGTTATAGGAAGGGTCTCAGGATTGGAATGGGAAGAAGTTGGATATCACATCTCATGCTATAGGAAGGGTCTCAGGTTTGGTATAAGCATTGAGATATCACATCTCATGCTATAGGAAGGGTCTCAGGATTGGAATGGGAAGGAGTTGTATATGACATCTCATGCCATAGGAAGGGTCTCAGGTTTGGTATAAGCATTGAGATATCACATCACATGCTATAGGAAAGGTCTCAGGATTGGAATGGGAAGGACTTTTGATATCACATCTCATGCTATAGGCAGGGTCTCAGGTTTGGAAAGGGAAGGAGATGGATATCACATTTCATGTTAGAGGTAGGATCTCAGGTTTGGTATTAGAGGCATTGAAATATCACATCTCATGCTATCAGAAGGGTCTCAGGATTGGAATGGGAAGGAGTTGGATATCACATCTCATGCTAAAGGGAGTGTCTCAGGTTTGGAAGTGGAAGGATTTGGAAATCACATCTCATGTTATAGGAAGGATCTCAGGTTTGGTACTAGAAGCATTGAGATATCACATCTCATGCTATCAGAAGGATCTCAGGTTTGGTATTAGAAGCATTGAGACATCACATCTCATGCTATAGGAAGGGTCTCAGGATTGGAATGGGAAGGAGTTGGATATCACATCTCATGCTATAGGAAGGGTCTCGGATTTGGTATAAGCATTGAGATATCACATCTCATGCTATAGGAAGGGTCTCAGGATTGGAATGGGAAGGAGTTGTATATGACAAATCAGGCCATAGGAAGGGTCTCAGGTTTGGTATAAGCATTGAGATATCACATCTCTGCTATCGGAAGGGTCTCAGGATTGGAATGGGAAGGAGTTGGATATCCCATCTCATGTTATAGGAAGGGTCTCAGGTTTGGTATTAGAAGCATTGAGATATCACATCTCATGCTATAGGAAGAGTCTCAGGATTGGAATGGGGAGGACTTGGATGTCACATCTCATGCTATAGGGAGGGTCTCAAGTTTGATATTAGAAGCATTGAGATAACAAATCTCATGATATCGGAAGGGTCTCAGGATTGGAATGGGAAGGAATTGGATATCACATCTCATGATAAAGGAAGGGTCTAAGGTTTGGAAGGGGAAGGATTTGGATATCACATCTCATGTTATAGGACGGGTCTCAGGTTTTGTATTAGAAGCATTGAGATATCAAGACTCATGGTATAGGAAGGGTCTCAGAATTGGAATGGGAAGGAGTTGGATATCACATCTCAAGCTATAGGTAGGGTCTCAGGATTGGAATGGGAAGGAGTTTGATATCACATCTCATGCCATAGTATGGGTCTCAGGTTTGGTAGAAGCATTGGGATATCACATCTCATGCTATCGGAAGGGTATCAGTATTGGATTTGGAAGGAATTGGATATCCCATCTCATGCTATAGGAAGGGTCTCAGGTTGGAATGGGAAGGAGTTGGATATCACATTTCATGTTATAGGAAGGGTCTCAGGATTGGATGGGAAGGACTTGGATATCATATCTCATGCTATAGGAAGGCTCTCAGGTTTGGAAGGGGAAGGAGTTGGATATCACATTTCATGTTAGAGGAAGAATCTCAGGTTTGGTATTAGAGGCCTTGAGATATCACATCTCATGCTATAGGAAGGGTCTCAGGATTGGAATGGGAAGGAGTTGGATATCACATCTCAAGCTATAGGAAGGGTCTCAGGTTTGGTATAAGCATTGAGATATCACATCTCATGCTATAGGAAGGGTCTCAGGATTGGAATGGGAAGGAGTTGGATATCACATCTCATGTTATAGGAAAGATCTCAGGTTTGGTATTAGAAGCATTGAGACATCACATCTCATGTTATAGGAAGGGTCTCAGGAGTGGAATGGGAAGAAGTTGGATATCACATCTCATGCTATAGGAAGGGTCTCAGGTTTGGAAGGGGAAGGAGTTGGATATCCAATCTCATGTTATAGGACTGGACTCGGGTTTGGTATTAGAAGCATTGAGATATCACATCGCATGCTATAGGAATGGTCTCAGGATTGGAATGGGAAGGAGTTGGATATTACATTCTTGCTATAGGAAGGGTCTCATGTTTGGAATGGGAAGGAGTTGGATATCACATATGCTATAGGAAGGGTCTCAGGTTTGGACCGGGAAGGAGTTGGATATCACATCTCATGTTATAGGAAGGGTCTCAGGTTTGGTATAAGCATTGAGATATCACATCTCTGCTATCGGAAGTGTCTCAGGATTGGAATAGGAAGGAGTTGGATATCCCATCTCATGTTATAGGATGGGTCTCAGGTTTGTTATTAGAATCATTGAGATATCATATTGCATGCTGTAGGAAGGGTCTAAGGATTGGAATGGGAAGGACTTGGATATCACATCTCATGCTATAGGTAGGCTCTCAGGTTTGGAAAGGGAAGGAGTTGGATATCACATTTCATGTTAGAGGAAGGATCTCAGGTTTGGTATTAGAGGCATTGAGATATCACATCTCATGCTATAGGAAGGGTCTCAGGATTGGAATGGGAAGGAGTTGGATATCAGATCTCATGCTATAGGAAGGGTCTCAGGTTTGGTATAAGCATCGAGATATCACATCTCATGCTATAGGAAGGGTCTCGGGATTAGAATGGGAAGGAGTTGGATATCACATCTCATGTTATAGGAAGGATCTCAGGTTTGGTATTAGAAGCATTGAGACATCACATCTCATGCTATAGGAAGGGTCTCAGGATTGGAATGGGAAGGAGTTGGATATCACATCTCATGCTATAGGAAGGGTCTCAAGTTTGATATTAGAAGCATTGAGATATCACATCTCATGCTATAGGAAGGGTCTCAGGATTGGAATGGGAAGGAGTTGGATATCACATCTCAAGCTTTAGGAAGGGTCTCAGGTTTGGTATAAGCATTGAGATAGCACATCTCATGCTATAGGAAGGGTCTCAGGATTGGAATGGGAAGGAGTTGGATATTACATCTCATGTTATAGGAAAGATCTCAGGTTTGGTATTAGAAGCATTGAGACATCACATCTCATGTTATAGGAAGGGTCTCAGGATTGGAATGGGAAGAAGTTGGATATCACATCTCATGCTATAGGAAGGGTCTCAGGTTTGGAAGGGGAAGGAGTTGGATATCCAATCTCATGTTATAGGACTGGTCTCAGGTTTGGTATTAGAAGCATTGAGATAACACATCGCATGCTGTAGGAAGGTTCTCAGGTTTGGTATTAGAAGCATTGAGACATCACATCTCATGCTATAGGAAGGGTCTCAGGATTGGAATGGGAAGGAGTTGGATATCACATCTCATGTTATAGGAAGGATCTCAGGTTTGGTATTAGAAGCATTGAGACATCACATCTCATGCTATAGGAAGGGTCTCAGGATTGGAATGGGAAGGAGTTGGATATCACATCTCATGCTATAGGAAGGGTCTCAGATTTGGTATAAGCATTGAGATATCACATCTCATGCTATAGGAAGGGTCTCAGGATTGGATTGGGAAGGAGTTGTATATGACATCTCAGGCCATAGGAAGGGTCTCAGGATTGGTATAAGCATTGAGATATCACATCTCTGCTATCGGAAGGGTCTCAGGATTGGAATGGGAAGGAGTTGGATATCCCATCTCATGATAAAGGAAGGGTCTAAGGTTTGGAAGGGGAAAGATTTGGATATCACATCTCATGTTATAGGCGGGTCTCAATTTTGATATTAGAAGCATTGAGATAACAAATCTCATGATATCGGAAGGGTCTCAGGATTGGAATGGGAAGGAGTTGGATATCACATCTCATGATAAAGGAAGGGTCTCAGGTTTGGTATTAGAAGCATTGAGATATCAAGTCTCATGGTATAGGAAGGGTCTCAGAATTGGAATGGGAAGGATTTCGGATATCACATCTCAAGCTATAGGAAGAGTCTCAGGATTGGAATGGGAAGGAGTTTGATATCACATCTCATGTTATAGGACGGGTCTCAGGTTTGGTATTAGAAGCATTGAGATATCAAGTCTCATGGTATAGGAAGGGTCTCAGAATTGGAATGGGAAGGATTTCGGATATCACATCTCAAGCTATAGGAAGAGTCTCAGGATTGGAATGGGAAGGAGTTTGATATCACATCTCATGCCATAGTATGGTTCTCAGGTTTGGTAGAAGCATTGGGATATCACATCTCATGCTATTGGAAGGGTATCAGTATTGGATTTGGAAGGAGTTGGATATCCCATCTCATGCTATGGGAAGGGTCTCAGGTTGGAATGGGAAGGAGTTGGATATCACATTTCATGTTATAGGAAGGGTCTCAGGATTGGAATGGGAAGGAGTTGGATATCACATCTCAAGCTTTAGGAAGGGTCTCAGGTTTGGTATAAGCATTGAGATAGCACATCTCATGCTATAGGAAGGGTCTCAGGATTGGAATGGGAAGGAGTTGGATATCACATCTCATGTTATAGGAAAGATCTCAGGTTTGGTATTAGAAGCATTGAGACATCACATCTCATGTTATAGGAAGGGTCTCAGGATTGGAATGGGAAGAAGTTGGATATCACATCTCATGCTATAGGAAGGGTCTCATGTTTGGAAGGGGAAGGAGTTGGATATCCAATCTCATGTTATAGGACTGGTCTCAGGTTTGGTATTAGAAGCATTGAGATATCACATCGCATGCTGTAGGAAGGTTCTCAGGTTTGGAATGGGGAGGAATTGGATATCACATCTCATGTCATAGGAAGGATCTCAGGTTTGGTATTAGAAGCATTGAGATATCACATCTCATGCTATAGGAATGGGGTCAGGATTGGAATGGGAAGGAGTTGGATATTACATTCTTGCTATAGGAAGGGTCTCATGTTTGGAATGGGAAGGAGTTGGATATCACATATGCTATAGGAAGGGTCTCAGGTTTGAAACGGGAAGGAGTTGGATATCACATCTCATGTTATAGGAAGGGTCTCAGGTTTGAAACGGGAAGGAGTTGGATATCACATCTCATGTTATAGGACGGGTCTCAGGTTTGTTATTAGAATCATTGAGATATCATATTGCATGCTGTAGGAAGGTTCTAAGGATTGGAATGGGAAGGACTTGGATATCACATCTCATGCTATAGGTAGGCTCTCAGGTTTGGAAAGGGAAGGAGTTCGATATCACATTTCATGTTAGAGGAAGGATCTCAGGTTTGGTATTAGAGGCATTGAGATATCACATATCATGCTATAGGAAGGGTCTCAGGATTGGAATGGGAAGGAGTTGGATATCACATCTCAAGCTTTAGGAAGGGTCTCAGGTTTGGTATAAGCATTGAGATAGCACATCTCATGCTATAGGAAGGGTCTCAGGATTGGAATGGGAAGGAGTTGGATATTACATCTCATGTTATAGGAAAGATCTCAGGTTTGGTATTAGAAGCATTGAGACATCACATTTCATGCTATAGGAAGGGTCTCAGGATTGGAATGGGAAGGAGTTGGATATCACATCTCAAGCTTTAGGAAGGGTCTCAGGTTTGGTATAAGCATTGAGATAGCACATCTCATGCTATAGGAAGGGTCTCAGGATTGGAATGGGAAGGAGTTGGATATTACATCTCATGTTATAGGAAGGGTCTCAGGATTGGAATGGGAAGACGTTGGATATCACATCTCATGCTATAGGAAGGGTCTCAGGTTTGGTATTAGAGGCATTGAGATATCACATATCATGCTATAGGAAGGGTCTCAGGATTGGAATGGGAAGGAGTTGGATATCACATCTCAAGCTTTAGGAAGGGTCTCAGGTTTGGGATAAGCATTGAGATAGCACATCTCATGCTATAGGAAGGGTCTCAGGATTGGAATGGGAAGGAGTTGGATATTACATCTCATGTTATAGGAAGGGTCTCAGGATTGGAATGGGAAGAAGTTGGATATCACATCTCATGCTATAGGAAAGGGTCTCAGGTTTGGAAGGGGAAGGAGTTGGATATCCAATCTCATGTTATAGGACTGGTCTCAGGTTTGGTATTAGAAGCATTGAGATATCACATCGCATGCTGTAGGAAGGTTCTCAGGTTTGGTATTAGAAGCATTGAGACATCACATCTCATGCTATAGGAAGGGTCTCAGGATTGGAATGGGAAGGAGTTGGATATCACATCTCATGTTATAGGAAGGATCTCAGGTTTGGTATTAGAAGCATTGAGACATCACATCTCATGCTATAGGAAGGGCCTTAGGATTGGAATGGGAAGGAGTTGGATATCACATCTCATGCTATAGGAAGGGTCTCAGATTTGGTATAAGCATCGAGATATCACATCTCTGCTATTGGAAGGGTCTCAGGATTGGAATGGGAAGGAGTTGGATATCCCATCTCATGTTATAGGAAGAGTCTCAGGTTTGGTATTAGAAGCATTGAGATATCACATCTCATGCTATAGGAAGTGTCTCAGGATTGGAATGGGAAGGACTTGGGTATCACATCTCATGCTATAGGGAGGGTCTCAAGTTTGATATTAGAAGCATTGAGATATCACATCTCATGCTATAGGAATGGTCTCAGGATTGGAATGGGAAGGAGTTGGATATCACATCTCATTCTATAGGAAGGGTCTCAGGTTTGGTATAAGCAGTGAGATATCACATCTCATGCTATAGGAAGTGTCTCAGGATTGGAATGGGAAGGAGTTGGATATCACATCTCATGTTATAGGAAGGATCTCAGGTTTGGTATAAGCATTGAGATATCACATCTCTGCTATCGGAAGGGTCTCAGGATTGGAATGGGAAGGAGTTGGATATTCCCATCTCATGTTATAGGAAGGGTCTCAGGTTTGGTATTAGAAGCATTGAGATATCCCATCTCATGATATAGGAAGGGTCCCAGGATGGAATGGGAAGGAGTAGGATATCACATTTCATGTTATAGGAAGGGTCTCAGGATTGGAATGGGAAGGATTTGGATATCATATCTCATGCTATAGGAAGGCTCTCGGGTTTGGAAGGGGAAAGAGTTGGATATCACATTTCATGTTAGAGGAAGGATCTCAGGTTTGGTATTAGAGGCCTTGAGATATCACATCTCATGCTATAGGAAGGGTCTCAGGATTGGAATGGGAAGGAGTTGGATATCACATCTCATGTTATAGGAAAGATCTCAGGTTTGGTATTAGAAGCATTGAGACATCACATCTCATGTTATAGGAAGGGTCTCAGGATTGGAATGGGAAGAAGTTGGATATCACATCTCATGCTATAGGAAGGGTCTCAGGTTTGGTATAAGCATTGAGATATCACATCTCATGCTATAGGAAGGGTCTCAGGATTGGAATGGGAAGGAGTTGTATATGACATCTCATGCCATAGGAAGGGTCTCAGGTTTGGTATAAGCATTGAGATATCACATCACATGCTATAGGAAGGGTCTCAGGATTGGAATGGGAAGGACTTGGATATCACATCTCATGCTATAGGCAGGGTCTCAGGTTTGGAAAGGGAAGGAGATGGATATCACATTTCATGTTAGAGGTAGGATCTCAGGTTTGGAATTAGAGGCATTGAGATATCACATCTCATGCTATCAGAAGGGTCTCAGGATTGGAATGGGAAGGAGTTGGATATCACATCTCATGCTAAAGGGAGGGTCTCAGGTTTGGAAGGGGGAGGATTTGGAAATCACATCTCATGTTATAGGAAGGATCTCAGGTTTGGTATTAGAAGCATTGAGATATCACATCTCATGCTATCGGAAGTATCTCAGGTTTGGTATTAGAGGCATTGAGATATCACATCTCATGCTATCATAAGGGTCTCAGGATTGGAATGGGAAGGAGTTGGATATCACATCTCATGTTATAGGAAGGATCTCAGGTTTGGTATTAGAAGCATTGAGACATCACATCTCATGCTATAGGAAGGGTCTCAGGATTGGAATGGGAAGGAGTTGGATATCACATCTCATGCTATAGGAAGGGTCTCAGATTTGGTATAAGCATTGAGATATCACATCTCATGCTATAGGAAGGGTCTCAGGATTGGAATGGGAAGGAGTTGTATATGACATCTCAGGCCATAGGAAGGGTCTCAGGTTTGGTATAAGCATTGAGATATCACATCTCTGCTATCGGAAGGGTCTCAGGATTGGAATGGGAATGAGTTGGATATCCCATCTCATGTTATAGGAAGAGTCTCAGGTTTGGTATTAGAAGCATTGAGATATCCCATCTCGTGCTATAGGAAGGGTCTCAGGTTGGAATGGGAAGGAGTTGGATATCACATTTCATGTTATAGGAAGGGTCTCAGGATTGGAATTGGAAGGACTTGGCTATCATATCTCATGCTATAGGAAGGCTCTCAGGTTTGGTATTAGAGGCCTTGAGATGTCAAATCTCATGCTATAGGAAGGGTCTCAGGATTGGAATGGGAAGGAGTTGGATATCACATCTCATGCTATAGGAAGGGTCTCAGATTTGGTATAAGCATTGAGATATCACATCTCATGCTATAGGAAGTGTCTCGGGATTGGAATGGGAAGGAGTTGGATATCACATCTCATGTTATAGGAAGGATCTCAGGTTTGGTATAAGCATTGAGATATCACATCTCTGCTATCGGAAGGGTCTCAGGATTGGAATGGGAAGGAGTTGGATATTCCCATCTCATGTTATAGGAAGGGTCTCAGGTTTGGTATTAGAAGCATTGAGATATCCCATCTCATGATATAGGAAGGGTCCCAGGATGGAATGGGAAGGAGTAGGATATCACATTTCATGTTATAGGAAGGGTCTCAGGATTGGAATGGGAAGGATTTGGATATCATATCTCATGCTATAGGAAGGCTCTCAGGTTTGGAAGGGGAAAGAGTTGGATATCACATTTCATGTTAGAGGAAGGATCTCAGGTTTGGTATTAGAGGCCTTGAGATATCACATCTCATGCTATAGGAAGGGTCTCAGGATTGGAATGGGAAGGAGTTGGATATCACATCTCATGTTATAGGAAAGATCTCAGGTTTGGTATTAGAAGCATTGAGACATCACATCTCATGTTATAGGAAGGGTCTCAGGATTGGAATGGGAAGAAGTTGGATATCACATCTCATGCTATAGGAAGGGTCTCAGGTTTGGTATAAGCATTGAGATATCACATCTCATGCTATAGGAAGGGTCTCAGGATTGGAATGGGAAGGAGTTGTATATAACATCTCATGCCATAGGAAGGGTCTCAGGTTTGGTATAAGCATTGAGATATCACATCACATGCTATAGGAAGGGTCTCAGGATTGGAATGGGAAGGACTTGGATATCACATCTCATGCTATAGGCAGGGTCTCAGGTTTGGAAAGGGAAGGAGATGGATATCACATTTCATGTTAGAGGTAGGATCTCAGGTTTGGAATTAGAGGCATTGAGATATCACATCTCATGCTATCAGAAGGGTCTCAGGATTGGAATGGGAAGGAGTTGGATATCACATCTCATGCTAAAGGAAGGGCCTTAGGATTGGAATGGGAAGGAGTTGGATATCACATCTCATGCTATAGGAAGGGTCTCAGATTTGGTATAAGCATCGAGATATCACATCTCTGCTATTGGAAGGGTCTCAGGATTGGAATGGGAAGGAGTTGGATATCCCATCTCATGTTATAGGAAGAGTCTCAGGTTTGGTATTAGAAGCATTGAGATATCACATCTCATGCTATAGGAAGTGTCTCAGGATTGGAATGGGAAGGACTTGGGTATCACATCTCATGCTATAGGGAGGGTCTCAAGTTTGATATTAGAAGCATTGAGATATCACATCTCATGCTATAGGAATGGTCTCAGGATTGGAATGGGAAGGAGTTGGATATCACATCTCATTCTATAGGAAGGGTCTCAGGTTTGGTATAAGCAGTGAGATATCACATCTCATGCTATAGGAAGTGTCTCAGGATTGGAATGGGAAGGAGTTGGATATCACATCTCATGTTACAGGAAGGATCTCAGGTTTGGTATAAGCATTGAGATATCACATCTCTGCTATCGGAAGGGTCTCAGGATTGGAATGGGAAGGAGTTGGATATTCCCATCTCATGTTATAGGAAGGGTCTCAGGTTTGGTATTAGAAGCATTGAGATATCCCATCTCATGATATAGGAAGGGTCCCAGGATGGAATGGGAAGGAGTAGGATATCACATTTCATGTTATAGGAAGGGTCTCAGGATTGGAATGGGAAGGATTTGGATATCATATCTCATGCTATAGGAAGGCTCTCAGGTTTGGAAGGGGAAAGAGTTGGATATCACATTTCATGTTAGAGGAAGGATCTCAGGTTTGGTATTAGAGGCCTTGAGATATCACATCTCATGCTATAGGAAGGGTCTCAGGATTGGAATGGGAAGGAGTTGGATATCACATCTCATGTTATAGGAAAGATCTCAGGTTTGGTATTAGAAGCATTGAGACATCACATCTCATGTTATAGGAAGGGTCTCAGGATTGGAATGGGAAGAAGTTGGATATCACATCTCATGCTATAGGAAGGGTCTCAGGTTTGGTATAAGCATTGAGATATCACATCTCATGCTATAGGAAGGATCTCAGGATTGGAATGGGAAGGAGTTGTATATGACATCTCATGCCATAGGAAGGGTCTCAGGTTTGGTATAAGCATTGAGATATCACATCACATGCTATAGGAAGGGTCTCAGGATTGGAATGGGAAGGAGTTGGATATCACATCTCATGCTAAAGGGAGGGTCTCAGGTTTGGAAGGGGGAGGATTTGGAAATCACATCTCATGTTATAGGAAGGATCTCAGGTTTGGTATTAGAAGCATTGAGATATCACATCTAATGCTATCGGAAGTATCTCAGGTTTGGTATTAGAGGCATTGAGATATCACATCTCATGCTATCATAAGGGTCTCAGGATTGGAATGGGAAGGAGTTGGATATCACATCTCATGTTATAGGAAGGATCTCAGGTTTGGTATTAGAAGCATTGAGACATCACATCTCATGCTATAGGAAGGGTCTCAGGATTGGAATGGGAAGGAGTTGGATATCACATCTCATGCTATAGGAAGGGTCTCAGGATTGGAATGGGAAGGAGTTGTATATGACATCTCATGCCATAGGAAGGGTCTCAGGTTTGGTATAAGCATTGAGATATCACATCACATGCTATAGGAAGGGTCTCAGGATTGGAATGGGAAGGACTTGGATATCACATCTCATGCTATAGGCAGGGTCTCAGGTTTGGAAAGGGAAGGAGATGGATATCACATTTCATGTTAGAGGTAGGATCTCAGGTTTGGAATTAGAGGCATTGAGATATCACATCTCATGCTATCAGAAGGGTCTCAGGATTGGAATGGGAAGGAGTTGGATATCACATCTCATGCTAAAGGGAGGGTCTCAGGTTTGGAAGGGGGAGGATTTGGAAATCACATCTCATGTTATAGGAAGGATCTCAGGTTTGGTATTAGAAGCATTGAGATATCACATCTCATGCTATCGGAAGTATCTCAGGTTTGGTATTAGAGGCATTGAGATATCACATCTCATGCTATCATAAGGGTCTCAGGATTGGAATGGGAAGGAGTTGGATATCACATCTCATGTTATAGGAAGGATCTCAGGTTTGGTATTAGAAGCATTGAGACATCACATCTCATGCTATAGGAAGGGTCTCAGGATTGGAATGGGAAGGAGTTGGATATCACATCTCATGCTATAGGAAGGGTCTCAGATTTGGTATAAGCATTGAGATATCACATCTCATGCTATAGGAAGGGTCTCAGGATTGGAATGGGAAGGAGTTGTATATGACATCTCAGGCCATAGGAAGGGTCTCAGGTTTGGTATAAGCATTGAGATATCACATCTCTGCTATCGGAAGGGTCTCAGGATTGGAATGGGAATGAGTTGGATATCCCATCTCATGTTATAGGAAGAGTCTCAGGTTTGGTATTAGAAGCATTGAGATATCCCATCTCATGCTATAGGAAGGGTCTCAGGTTGGAATGGGAAGGAGTTGGATATCACATTTCATGTTATAGGAAGGGTCTCAGGATTGGAATTGGAAGGACTTGGCTATCATATCTCATGCTATAGGAAGGCTCTCAGGTTTGGAAGGGGAAGGAGTTGGATATCACATTTCATGTTAGAGGAACGATCTCAGGTTTGGTATTAGAGGCCTTGAGATATCACATCTCATGCTATAGGAAGGGTCTCAGGATTGGAATGGGAAGGAGTTGGATATCACATCTCAAGCTAAAGGGACGGTCTCAGGTTTGGTATAAGCATTGTGATATCACATCTCATGCTATAGGAAGGGTCTCAGGATTGGAATGGGAAGGAGTTGGATATCACATCTCATGTTATAGGAAATATCTCAGGTTTGGTATTAGAAGCATTGCGACATCACATCTCATGTTATAGGAAGGGTCTCAGGATTGGAATGGGAAGAAGTTGGATATCACATCTCATGCTATAAGAAGGGTCTCAGGTTTGGTATAAGCATTGAGATATCACATCTCATGCTATAGGAAGGGTCTCAGGTTTGGAATGGGAAGGAGTTGTATATGACATGCAATGTGATATCCAACTCCTTCCCATTCCAACCTGAGACCCTTCCTATAGCATGAGATGGGATATCTCAATGCTTCTAATACCAAACCTGAGACTCTTCCTATAGCATGAGATGTGATATCCAACTTCTTCCCATTGCAATCCTGAGACCCTTCCTATAACATGAGATGTGATGTCTCAATGCTTCTAATACCAAACCTGAGATCTTTCCTATAACATGAGATGTGATATCCAACTCCTTCCCATTCCAATCCTGAGACCCTTCCTATAGCATGAGATGTGACATCTCAATGCTTATACCAAACCTGAGACCCTTCCTATAGCTTGAGATGTGATATCCAACTCCTTCCCATTCCAATCCTGAGACCCTTCCTATAGCATGAGATGTGATATCTCAAGGCCTCTAATACCAAACCTGAGATCCTTCCTCTAACATGAAATGTGATATCCAACTCCTTCCCCTTCCAAACCTGAGAGCCTTCCTATAACATGAAATGTGATATCCAATTCCTTCCCATTCCAACCTGAGACCCTTCCTATAGCATGAGATGGGATATCCAACTCCTTCCAAATCCAATACTGATACCCTTCCGATAGCATGAGATGTGATATCCCAATGCTTCTACCAAACCTGAGACCCATACTATGGCATGAGATGTGATATCAAACTCCTTACTATTCCAATCCTGAGACCCTACCTATAGCTTGAGATGTGATATCCAACTCCTTCCCATTCCAATTCTGAGACCCTTCCTATACCATGAGACTTGATATCTCAATGCTTCTAATACCAAACCTGAGACCCTCCCTATAACATGAGATGTGACATCCAAGTCCTCCCCATTCCAATCCTGAGACCCTTCCTATAGCATGAGATGTGATATCTCAATGCTTCTAATACCAAACCTGAGACCCTTCCTATAACATGATTTGGGATATCCAACTCCTTCCCATTCTAATCCTGAGACCCTTCCGATAGCAGAGATGTGATATCTCAATGCTTATACCAAACCTGAGACCCTTCCTATGGCCTGAGATGTCATATGCAACTCCTTCCCCTTCCAAACCTTAGACCCTTCCTTTATCATGAGATGTGATATCCAATTCCTTCCCATTCCAATCCTGAGACCCTACCGATATCATGAGATTTGTTATCTCAATGCTTCTAATATCAAACTTGAGACCCTCCCTATAACATGAGATGTGACATCCAAGTCCTCCCCATTCCAATCCTGAGACCCTTCCTATAGCATGAGATGTGATATCTCAATGCTTCTAATACCAAACCTGAGACCCTTCCTATAACATGATTTGGGATATCCAACTCCTTCCCATTCTAATCCTGAGACCCTTCCGATAGCAGAGATGTGATATCTCAATGCTTATACCAAACCTGAGACCCTTCCTATGGCCTGAGATGTCATATGCAACTCCTTCCCATTCCAATCCTGAGACCCTTCCTATAGCATTAGATGTGATATCTCAATGCTTATACCAAATCTGAGACCCTTCCTATAGCATGAGATGTGATATCCAACTTCTTCCCATTCCAATCCTGAGACCCTTCCTATAGCATGAGATGTGATGTCTCAATTCTTCTAATACCAAACCTGAGATCCTTCCTATAACATGAGATGTGATATCCAACTCCTTCCCATTCCAACCCTGAGACCCTTATGATAGCATGAGATGTGATATCTCAATGCTTCTATTACCAAACCTGAGATCCTTCCTATAACATGAGATGTGATTTCCAAATCCTTCCACTTCCAAACCTGAGACCCTCCCTTTAGCATGAGATGTGATATCCAACTCCTTCCCATTCCAATCCTGAGACCCTTCTGATAGCATGAGATGTGATATTTCAATGCCTCTAATACCAAACCTGAGATCCTACCTCTAACATGAAATGTGATATCCATCTCCTTCCCTTTCCAAACCTGAGACCCTGCCTATAGCATGAGATGTGATATCCAAGTCCTTCCCATTCCAATCCTGAGACCCTTCCTATAGCATGTGATGTGATATCTCAATGCTTATACCAAATCTGAGACCCTTCCTATAGCATGAGATGTGATATCCAACTCCTTCCCATTCCAATCCTGAGACCCTTCCTATAGCATGAGATGTGATGTCTCAATGCTTCTAATACCAAACCTGAGATCCTTCCTATAACATGAGATGTGATATCCAACTCCTTCCCATTCCAATCCTGAGACCCTTATGATAGCATGAGATGTGATATCTCAATGCCTCTAATACCAAACCTGAGATACTTCCGATAGCATGAGATGTGATATCTCAATGCTTCTAATACCAAACCTGAGATCCTTCCTATAACATGAGATGTGATTTCCAAATCCTTCCCCTTCCAAACCTGAGACCCTCCCTTTAGCATGAGATGTGATATCCAACTCCTTCCCATTCCAATCCTGAGACCCATCTGATAGCATGAGATGTGATATTTCAATGCCTCTAATACCAAACCTGAGATCCTACCTCTAACATGAAATGTGATATCCATCTCCTTCCCTTTCCAAACCTGAGACCCTGCCTATAGCATGAGATGTGATATCCAAGTCCTTTCCATTCCAATCCTGAGACCCTTCCTATAGCATGTGATGTGATATCTCAATGCTTATACCAAACCTGAGACCCTTCCTATGGCATGAGATGTCATATACAACTCCTTCCCATTCCAATCCTGAGACCCTTCCTATAGCATGAGATGTGATATCTCAATGCTTATACCAAACCTGAGACCCTTCCTATAGCATGAGATGTGATATCCAACTTCTTCCCATTCCAATCCTGAGACCCTTCCTATAACATGAGATGTGATGTCGCAATGCTTCTAATACCAAACCTGAGATCTTTCCTATAACATGAGATGTGATATCCAACTCCTTCCCATTCCAATCCTGAGACCCTTCCTATAGCATGAGATGTGATATCACAATGCTTATACCAAACCTGAGACCGTTCCTATAGCTTGAGATGTGATATCCAACTCCTTCCCATTCCAATCCTGAGACCCTTCCTATAGCATGAGATGTGATATCTCAAGGCCTCTAATACCAAACCTGAGATCGTTCCTCTAACATGAAATGTGATATCCAACTCCTTCCCCTTCCAAACCTGAGAGCCTTCCTATAACATGAGATGTGACATCCAAGTCCTCCCCATTCCAATCCTGAGACCCTTCCTATAGCATGAGATGTGATATCTCAATGCTTCTAATACCAAACCTGAGACCCTTCCTATAACATGATTTGGGATATCCAACTCCTTCCCATTCCAATCCTGAGACCCTTCCGATAGCAGAGATGTGATATCTCAATGCTTATACCAAACCTGAGACCCTTCCTATGGCCTGAGATGTCATATGCAACTCCTTCCCATTCCAATCCCGAGACCCTTCCTATAGCATTAGATGTGATATCTCAATGCTTATACCAAATCTGAGACCCTTCCTATAGCATGAGATGTGATATCCAACTTCTTCCCATTCCAATCCTGAGACCCTTCCTATAGCATGAGATGTGATGTCTCAATTCTTCTAATACCAAACCTGAGATCCTTCCTATAACATGAGATGTGATATCCAACTCCTTCCCATTCCAATCCTGAGACCCTTATGATAGCATGAGATGTGATATCTCAATGCTTCTATTACCAAACCTGAGATCCTTCCTATAACATGAGATGTGATTTCCAAATCCTTCCACTTCCAAACCTGAGACCCTCCCTTTAGCATGAGATGTGATATCCAACTCCTTCCCATTCCAATCCTGAGACCCTTCTGATAGCATGAGATGTGATATTTCAATGCCTCTAATACCAAACCTGAGATCCTACCTCTAACATGAAATGTGATATCCATCTCCTTCCCTTTCCAAACCTGAGACCCTGCCTATAGCATGAGATGTGATATCCAAGTCCTTCCCATTCCAATCCTGAGACCCTTCCTATAGCATGTGATGTGATATCTCAATGCTTATACCAAATCTGAGACCCTTCCTATAGCATGAGATGTGATATCCAACTCCTTCCCATTCCAATCCTGAGACCCTTCCTATAGCATGAGATGTGATGTCTCAATGCTTCTAATACCAAACCTGAGATCCTTCCTATAACATGAGATGTGATATCCAACTCCTTCCCATTCCAATCCTGAGACCCTTATGATAGCATGAGATGTGATATCTCAATGCCTCTAATACCAAACCTGAGATACTTCCGATAGCATGAGATGTGATATCTCAATGCTTCTAATACCAAACCTGAGATCCTTCCTATAACATGAGATGTGATTTCCAAATCCTTCCCCTTCCAAACCTGAGACCCTCCCTTTAGCATGAGATGTGATATCCAACTCCTTCCCATTCCAATCCTGAGACCCATCTGATAGCATGAGATGTGATATTTCAATGCCTCTAATACCAAACCTGAGATCCTACCTCTAACATGAAATGTGATATCCATCTCCTTCCCTTTCCAAACCTGAGACCCTGCCTATAGCATGAGATGTGATATCCAAGTCCTTTCCATTCCAATCCTGAGACCCTTCCTATAGCATGTGATGTGATATCTCAATGCTTATACCAAACCTGAGACCCTTCCTATGGCATGAGATGTCATATACAACTCCTTCCCATTCCAATCCTGAGACCCTTCCTATAGCATGAGATGTGATATCTCAATGCTTATACCAAACCTGAGACCCTTCCTATAGCATGAGATGTGATATCCAACTTCTTCCCATTCCAATCCTGAGACCCTTCCTATAACATGAGATGTGATGTCGCAATGCTTCTAATACCAAACCTGAGATCTTTCCTATAACATGAGATGTGATATCCAACTCCTTCCCATTCCAATCCTGAGACCCTTCCTATAGCATGAGATGTGATATCCAACTCCTTCCCATTCCAATCCTGAGACCCATCTGATAGCATGAGATGTGATATTTCAATGCCTCTAATACCAAACCTGAGATCCTACCTCTAACATGAAATGTGATATCCATCTCCTTCCCTTTCCAAACCTGAGACCCTGCCTATAGCATGAGATGTGATATCCAAGTCCTTTCCATTCCAATCCTGAGACCCTTCCTATAGCATGTGATGTGATATCTCAATGCTTATACCAAACCTGAGACCCTTCCTATGGCATGAGATGTCATATACAACTCCTTCCCATTCCAATCCTGAGACCCTTCCTATAGCATGAGATGTGATATCTCAATGCTTATACCAAACCTGAGACCCTTCCTATAGCATGAGATGTGATATCCAACTTCTTCCCATTCCAATCCTGAGACCCTTCCTATAACATGAGATGTGATGTCGCAATGCTTCTAATACCAAACCTGAGATCTTTCCTATAACATGAGATGTGATATCCAACTCCTTCCCATTCCAATCCTGAGACCCTTCCTATAGCATGAGATGTGATATCACAATGCTTATACCAAACCTGAGACCGTTCCTATAGCTTGAGATGTGATATCCAACTCCTTCCCATTCCAATCCTGAGACCCTTCCTATAGCATGAGATGTGATATCTCAAGGCCTCTAATACCAAACCTGAGATCGTTCCTCTAACATGAAATGTGATATCCAACTCCTTCCCCTTCCAAACCTGAGAGCCTTCCTATAACATGAGATGTGACATCCAAGTCCTCCCCATTCCAATCCTGAGACCCTTCCTATAGCATGAGATGTGATATCTCAATGCTTCTAATACCAAACCTGAGACCCTTCCTATAACATGATTTGGGATATCCAACTCCTTCCCATTCCAATCCTGAGACCCTTCCGATAGCAGAGATGTGATATCTCAATGCTTATACCAAACCTGAGAGCCTTCCTATGGCCTGAGATGTCATATGCAACTCCTTCCCATTCCAATCCTGAGACCCTTCCTATAGCATTAGATGTGATATCTCAATGCTTATACCAAATCTGAGACCCTTCCTATAGCATGAGATGTGATATCCAACTTCTTCCCATTCCAATCCTGAGACCCTTCCTATAGCATGAGATGTGATGTCTCAATTCTTCTAATACCAAACCTGAGATCCTTCCTATAACATGAGATGTGATATCCAACTCCTTCCCATTCCAATCCTGAGACCCTTATGATAGCATGAGATGTGATATCTCAATGCCTCTAATACCAAACCTGAGATACTTCTGATAGCATGAGATGTGATATCTCAATGCTTCTAATACCAAACCTGAGATCCTTCCTATAACATGAGATGTGATTTCCAAATCCTTCCACTTCCAAACCTGAGACCCTACCTTTAGCATGAGATGTGATATCCAACTCCTTCCCATTCCAATCCTGAGACCCTTCTGATAGCATGAGATGTGATATTTCAATGCCTCTAATACCAAACCTGAGATCCTACCTCTAACATGAAATGTGATATCCATCTCCTTCCCTTTCCAAACCTGAGACCCTGCCTATAGCATGAGATGTGATATCCAAGTCCTTCCCATTCCAATCCTGAGACCCTTCCTATAGCATGTGATGTGATATCTCAATGCTTAGTCCAAACCTGAGACCCTTCCTATGGCATGAGATGTCATATACAACTCCTTCCCATTCCAATCCTGAGACCCTTCCTATAGCATGAGATGTGATATCTCAATGCTTATACCAAACCTGAGGCCCTTCCTATAGCATGAGATGTGATATCCAACTTCTTCCCATTCCAATCCTGAGACCCTTCCTATAACATGAGATGTGATGTCTCAATGCTTCTAATACCAAACCTGAGACCCTTCCTATAACATGAGATGGGATATCCAACTCCTTCCCATTCCAATCCTGAGACCCTTCCGATAGCAGAGATGTGATATCTCAATGCTTTTACCAAACCTGAGACCCTTCCTATGGCCTGAGATGTCATATACAACTCCTTCCCATTCCAATCCTGAGACCCTTCCTATAGCATGAGATGTGATATCTCAATGCTTATACCAAATCTGAGACCCTTCCTATAGCATGAGATGTGATATCCAACTCCTTCCCATTCCAATCCTGAGACCCTTCCTATAGCATGAGATGTGATGTCTCAATGCTTCTAATACCAAACCTGAGATCCTTCCTATAACATGAGATGTGATATCCAACTCCTTCCCATTCCAATCCTGAGACCCTTATGATAGCATGAGATGTGATATCTCAATGCCTCTAATACCAAACCTGAGATACTTCCGATAGCATGAGATGTGATATCTCAATGCTTCTAATACCAAACCTGAGATCCTTCCTATAACATGAGATGTGATTTCCAAATCCTTCCCCTTCCAAACCTGAGACCCTCCCTTTAGCATGAGATGTGATATCCAACTCCTTCCCATTCCAATCCTGAGACCCATCTGATAGCATGAGATGTGATATTTCAATGCCTCTAATACCAAACCTGAGATCCTACCTCTAACATGAAATGTGATATCCATCTCCTTCCCTTTCCAAACCTGGGACCCTGCCTATAGCATGAGATTTGATATCCAAGTCCTTTCCATTCCAATCCTGAGACCCTTCCTATAGCATGTGATGTGATATCTCAATGCTTATACCAAACCTGAGACCCTTCCTATGGCATGAGATGTCATATACAACTCCTTCCCATTCCAATCCTGAGACCCTTCCTATAGCATGAGATGTGATATCTCAATGCTTATACCAAACCTGAGACCCTTCCTATAGCATGAGATGTGATATCCAACTTCTTCCCATTCCAATCCTGAGACCCTTCCTATAACATGAGATGTGATGTCGCAATGCTTCTAATACCAAACCTGAGATCTTTCCTATAACATGAGATGTGATATCCAACTCCTTCCCATTCCAATCCTGAGACCCTTCCTATAGCATGAGATGTGATATCACAATGCTTATACCAAACCTGAGACCGTTCCTATAGCTTGAGATGTGATATCCAACTCCTTCCCATTCCAATCCTGAGACCCTTCCTATAGCATGAGATGTGATATCTCAAGGCCTCTAATACCAAACCTGAGATCGTTCCTCTAACATGAAATGTGATATCCAACTCCTTCCCCTTCCAAACCTGAGAGCCTTCCTATAGCATGAGCTATGATAGCCAAGTCCTTCCAATTCCAATCCTGAGACCCTTCCTATAACATGAAATGTGATATCCAACTCCTTCCCATTCCAACCTGAGACCCTTCCTATAGCATGAGATGGGATATCTCAATGCTTCTAATACCAAACCTGAGACTCTTCCTATAACATGAGATGGGATATCCAACTCCTTCCCATTCCAATCCTGAGACCCTTCCGATAGCAGAGATGTGATATCTCAATGCTTATACCAAACCTGAGACCCTTCCTATAACATGAGATGTGATATCTCAATGCTTCTAATACCAAACCTGAGATCGTTCCTCTAACATGAAATGTGATATCCAACTCCTTCCCCTTGCAAACCAGAGAGCCTTCCTATAACATGAGATGTGATATCCAACTCCTTCCCATTCCAATCCTGAGACCCTTATGATAGCATGAGATGTGATATCTCAATACCTCTAATACCAAACCTGAGATACTTACGATAGCATGAGATGTGATATCTCAATGCTTCTAATACCAAACCATAGGAAGGGTCTCAGGATTGGAATTGGAAGGACTTGGCTATCATATCTCATGCTATAGGAAGGCTCTCAGGTTTGGAAGGGGAAGGAGTTGGATATCACATTTCATGTTAGAGGAACGATCTCAGGTTTGGTATTAGAGGCCTTGAGATATCACATCTCATGCTATAGGAAGGGTCTCAGGATTGGAATGGGAAGGAGTTGGATATCACATCTCAAGCTAAAGGGACGGTCTCAGGTTTGGTATAAGCATTGTGATATCACATCTCATGCTATAGGAAGGGTCTCAGGATTGGAATGGGAAGGAGTTGGATATCACATCTCATGTTATAGGAAAGATCTCAGGTTTGGTATTAGAAGCATTGCGACATCACATCTCATGTTATAGGAAGGGTCTCAGGATTGGAATGGGAAGAAGTTGGATATCACATCTCATGCTATAAGAAGGGTCTCAGGTTTGGTATAAGCATTGAGATATCACATCTCATGCTATAGGAAGGGTCTCAGGTTTGGAATGGGAAGGAGTTGTATATGACATCTCATGCCATAGGAAGGGTCTCAGGTTTGGTATAAGCATTGAGATATCACATCACATGCTATAGGAAGGGTCTCAGGATTGGAATGGAAAGGACTTGGATATCAAATCTCATGCTATAGGCAGGGTCTCAGGTTTGGAAAGGGAAGGAGATGGATATCACATTTCATGTTCGAGGTAGGATCTCAGGTTTGGTATTAGAGGCATTGAAATATCACATCTCATGCTATCAGAAGGGTCTCAGGATTGGAATGGGAAGGAGTTGGATATCACATCTCATGCTAAAGGGAGGGTCTCAGGTTTGGAAGGGGAAGGATTTGGAAATCACATCTCATGTTATAGGAAGGATCTCAGGTTTGGTATTAGAAGCATTGAGATATCACATCTCATGCTATCGTAAGTATCTCAGGTTTGGTATTAGAGGTATTGAGATATCACATCTCATGCTATCATAAGGGTCTCAGGATTGGAATGGGAAGGAGTTGGATATCACATCTCATGTTATAGGAAGGCTCTCTGGTTTGCAAGGGGAAGGAGTTGGATATCACATTTCATGTTAGAGGAACGATCTCAGGTTTGGTATTAGAGGCCTTGAGATATCACATCTCATGCTATAGGAAGGGTCTCAGGTTTGGTATAAGCATTGTGATATCACATCTCATGCTATAGGAAGGGTCTCAGGATTGGAATGGGAAGGAGTTGGATATCACATCTCATGTTATAGGAAAGATCTCAGGTTTGGTATTAGAAGCATTGCGACATCACATCTCATGTTATAGGAAGGGTCTCAGGATTGGAATGGGAAGAAGTTGGATATCACATCTCATGCTATAGGAAGGGTCTCCGGTTTGGTATAAGCATTGAGATATCACATCTCATGCTATAGGAAGGGTCTCAGGATTGGAATGGGAAGGAGTTGTATATGACATCTCATGCCATAGGAAGGGTCTCAGGTTTGGTATAAGCATTGAGATATCACATCACATGCTATAGGAAGGGTCTCAGGATTGGAATGGAAAGGACTTGGATATCAAATCTCATGCTATAGGCAGGGTCCCAGGTTTGGAAAGGGAAGGAGATGGATATCACATTTCATGTTAGAGGTAGGATCTCAGGTTTGGTATTAGAGGCATTGAAATATCACATCTCATGCTATCAGATGGGTCTCAGGATTGGAATGGGAAGGAGTTGGATATCACATCTCATGCTAAAGGGAGGGTCTCAGGTTTGGAAGGGGAAGGATTTGGAAATCACATCTCATGTTATAGGAAGGATCTCAGGTTTGGTATTAGAAGCATTGAGATATCACATCTCATGCTATCGGAAGTATCTCAGGTTTGGTATTAGAGGCATTGAGATATCACATCTCATGCTATCATAAGGGTCTCAGGATTGGAATGGGAAGGAGTTGGATATCACATCTCATGTTATAGGAAGGATCTCAGGTTTGGTATTAGAAGCATTGAGACATCACATCTCATGCTATAAGAAGGGTCTCAGGATTGGAATGGGAAGGAGTTGGATATCACATCTCATGCTATAGGAAGGGTCTCAGGATTGGAATGGGAAGGAGTTGTATATGACATCTCAGGCCATAGGAAGGGTCTCAGGTTTGGTAAAAGCATTGAGATATCACATCTCTGCTATCGGAAGGGTCTCAGGATTGGAATGGGAAGAAGTTGGATATCACATCTCCTGCTATAGGAAGGGTCTCAGGTTTGGTATAAGCATTGAGATATCACATCTCATGCTATAGGAAGGGTCTCAGGATTGGAATGGGAAGGAGTTGTATATGACATCTCATGCCATAGGAAGGGTCTCAGGTTTGGACTAAGCATTGAGATATCACATCACATGCTATAGGAAGGGTCTCAGGATTGGAATGGGAAGGACTTGGATATCACATCTCATGCTATAGGCAGGGTCTCAGGTTTGGAAAGGGAAGGAGATGGATATCACATTTCATGTTAGAGGTAGGATCTCAGGTTTGGTATTAGAGGCATTGAAATATCACATCTCATGCTATCAGAAGGGTCTCAGGATTGGAATGGGAAGGAGTTGGATATCACATCTCATGCTAAAGGTAGGGTCTCAGGTTTGGAAGTGGAAGGATTTGGAAATCACATCTCATGTTATAGGAAGGATCTCAGGTTTGGTATTAGAAGCATTGAGATATCACATCTCATGCTATCAGAAGTATCTCAGGTTTGGTATTAGAGGCATTGAGATATCACATCTCATGCTATCATAAGGGTCTCAGGATTGGAATGGGAAGGAGTTGGATATCACATCTCATGTTATAGGAAGGATCTCAGGTTTGGTATTAGAAGAATTGAGACATCACATCTCATGCTATAGGAAGGGTCTCAGGATTGGAATGGGAAGAAGTTGGATATCACATCTCATGCTATAGGAAGGGTCTCAGGTTTGGAAAGGGAAGGAGATGGATATCACATTTCATGTTAGAGGTAGGATCTCAGGTTTGGTATTAGAGGCATTGAAATATCACATCTCATGCTATCAGAAGGGTCTCAGGATTGGAATGGGAAGGAGTTGGATATCACATCTCATGCTAAAGGTAGGGTCTCAGGTTTGGAAGTGGAAGGATTTGGAAATCACATCTCATGTTATAGGAAGGATCTCAGGTTTGGTATTAGAAGCATTGAGATATCACATCTCATGCTATCAGAAGTATCTCAGGTTTGGTATTAGAGGCATTGAGATATCACATCTCATGCTATCATAAGGGTCTCAGGATTGGAATGGGAAGGAGTTGGATATCACATCTCATGTTATAGGAAGGATCTCAGGTTTGGTATTAGAAGAATTGAGACATCACATCTCATGCTATAGGAAGGGTCTCAGGATTGGAATGGGAAGAAGTTGGATATCACATCTCATGCTATAGGAAGGGTCTCAGATTTGGTATAAGCATTGAGATATCACATCTAATGCTATAGGAAGGGTCTCAGGACTGGAATGGGAAGGAGTTGCATATGACATCTCAGGCCATAGGAAGGCTCTCAGGTTTGGTATAAGCATTGAGATATCACATCTCTGCTATCGGAAGGGTCTCAGGATTGGAATGGGAAGGAGTTGGATATCCCAAATCATGTTATAGGAAGGGTCTCAGGTTTGGTATTAGAAGCATTGAGATATCACATCTCATGCTATAGGAAGGGTCTCAGGATTGGAATGGGGAGGACTTGGATGTCACATCTCATGTTATAGGAAGGCTCTCAGGTTTGGAAGGGGAAGGAGTTGGATATCACATTTCATGTTAGAGGAACGATCTCAGGTTTGGTATTAGAGGCCTTGAGATATCACATCTCATGCTATAGGAAGGGTCTCAGGATTGGAATGGGAAGGAGTTGGATATCACATCTCAAGCTATAGGAACGGTCTCAGGTTTGGTATAAGCATTGTGATATCACATCTCATGCTATAGGAAGGGTCTCAGGATTGGAATGGGAAGGAGTTGGATATCACATCTCATGTTATAGGAAAGATCTCAGGTTTGGTATTAGAAGCATTGCGACATCACATCTCATGTTATAGGAAGGGTCTCAGGATTGGAATGGGAAGAAGTTGGATATCACATCTCATGCTATAGGAAGGGTCTCAGGTTTGGTATAAGCATTGAGATATCACATCTCATGCTATAGGAAGGGTCTCAGGATTGGAATGGGAAGGAGTTGTATATGACATCTCATGCCATAGGAAGGGTCTCAGGTTTGGTATAAGCATTGAGATATCACATCACATGCTATAGGAAGGGTCTCAGGATTGGAATGGAAAGGACTTGGATATCACATCTCATGCTATAGGCAGGGTCTCAGGTTTGGAAAGGGAAGGAGATGGATATCACATTTCATGTTAGAGGTAGGATCTCAGGTTTGGTATTAGAGGCATTGAAATATCACATCTCATGCTATCAGATGGGTCTCAGGATTGGAATGGGAAGGAGTTGGATATCACATCTCATGCTAAAGGGAGGGTCTCAGGTTTGGAAGGGGAAGGATTTGGAAATCACATCTCATGTTATAGGAAGGATCTCAGGTTTGGTATTAGAAGCATTGAGATATCACATCTCATGCTATTGGAAGTATCTCAGGTTTGGTATTAGAGGCATTGAGATATCACATCTCATGCTATCATAAGGGTCTCAGGAATGGAATGGGAAGGAGTTGGATATCAGATCTCATGTTATAGGAAGGATCTCAGGTTTGGTATTAGAAGCATTGAGACATCACATCTCATGCTATAGGAAGGGTCTCAGGATTGGAATGGGAAGGAGTTGGATATCACATCTCATGCTATAGGAAGGGTCTCAGATTTGGTATAAGCATTGAGATATCACATCACATGCTATAGGAAGGGTCTCAGGATTGGAATGGGAAGGACTTGGATATCACATCTCATGCTATAGGCAGGGTCTCAGGTTTGGAAAGGGAAGGAGATGGATATCACATTTCATGTTAGAGGTAGGATCTCAGGTTTGGTATTAGAGGCATTGAAATATCACATCTCATGCTATCAGAAGGGTCTCAGGATTGGAATGGGAAGGAGTTGGATATCACATCTCATGCTAAAGGGAGGGTCTCAGGTTTGGAAGTGGAAGGATTTGGAAATCACATCTCATGTTATAGGAAGGATCTCAGGTTTGGTAATAGAAGCATTGAGATATCACATCTCATGCTATCATAAGGGTCTCAGGATTGGAATGGGAAGGAGTTGGATATCACATCTCATGTTATAGGAAGGATCTCAGGTTTGGTATTAGAAGAATTGAGACATCACATCTCATGCTATAGGAAGGGTCTCAGGATTGGAATGGGAAGAAGTTGGATATCACATCTCATGCTATAGGAAGGGTCTCAGATTTGGTATAAGCATTGAGATATCACATCTAATGCTATAGGAAGGGTCTCAGGATTGGAATGGGAAGGAGTTGCATATGACATCTCAGGCCATAGGAAGGGTCTCAGGTTTGGTATAAGCATTGAGATATCACATCTCTGCTATCGGAAGGGTCTCAGGATTGGAATGGGAAGGAGTTGGATATCCCAAATCATGTTATAGGAAGGGTCTCAGGTTTGGTATTAGAAGCATTGAGATATCACATCTCATGCTATAGGAAGGGTCTCAGGATTGGAATGGGGAGGACTTGGATGTCACATCTCATGTTATAGGAAGGCTCTCAGGTTTGGAAGGGGAAGGAGTTGGATATCACATTTCATGTTAGAGGAACGATCTCAGGTTTGGTATTAGAGGCCTTGAGATATCACATCTCATGCTATAGGAAGGGTCTCAGGATTGGAATGGGAAGGAGTTGGATATCACATCTCAAGCTATAGGAACGGTCTCAGGTTTGGTATAAGCATTGTGATATCACATCTCATGCTATAGGAAGGGTCTCAGGATTGGAATGGGAAGGAGTTGGATATCACATCTCATGTTATAGGAAAGATCTCAGGTTTGGTATTAGAAGCATTGCGACATCACATCTCATGTTATAGGAAGGGTCTCAGGATTGGAATGGGAAGAAGTTGGATATCACATCTCATGCTATAGGAAGGGTCTCAGGTTTGGTATAAGCATTGAGATATCACATCTCATGCTATAGGAAGGGTCTCAGGATTGGAATGGGAAGGAGTTGTATATGACATCTCATGCCATAGGAAGGGTCTCAGGTTTGGTATAAGCATTGAGATATCACATCACATGCTATAGGAAGGGTCTCAGGATTGGAATGGAAAGGACTTGGATATCACATCTCATGCTATAGGCAGGGTCTCAGGTTTGGAAAGGGAAGGAGATGGATATCACATTTCATGTTAGAGGTAGGATCTCAGGTTTGGTATTAGAGGCATTGAAATATCACATCTCATGCTATCAGATGGGTCTCAGGATTGGAATGGGAAGGAGTTGGATATCACATCTCATGCTAAAGGGAGGGTCTCAGGTTTGGAAGGGGAAGGATTTGGAAATCACATCTCATGTTATAGGAAGGATCTCAGGTTTGGTATTAGAAGCATTGAGATATCACATCTCATGCTATCGGAAGTATCTCAGGTTTGGTATTAGAGGCATTGAGATATCACATCTCATGCTATCATAAGGGTCTCAGGATTGGAATGGGAAGGAGTTGGATATCACATCTCATGTTATAGGAAGGATCTCAGGTTTGGTATTAGAAGCATTGAGACATCACATCTCATGCTATAGGAAGGGTCTCAGGATTGGAATGGGAAGGAGTTGGATATCACATCTCATGCTATAGGAAGGGTCTCAGGTTTGGAAAGGGAAGGAGATGGATATCACATTTCATGTTAGAGGTAGGATCTCAGGTTTGGTATTAGAGGCATTGAAATATCACATCTCATGCTATCAGAAGGGTCTCAGGATTGGAATGGGAAGGAGTTGGATATCACATCTCATGTTATAGGAAGGATCTCAGGTTTGGTATTAGAAGCATTGAGACATCACATCTCATGCTATAGGAAGGGTCTCAGGATTGGAATGGGAAGGAGTTGGATATCACATCTCATGCTATAGGAAGGGTCTCAGATTTGGTATAAGCATTGAGATATCACATCACATGCTATAGGAAGGGTCTCAGGATTGGAATGGGAAGGACTTGGATATCACATCTCATGCTATAGGCAGGGTCTCAGGTTTGGAAAGGGAAGGAGATGGATATCACATTTCATGTTAGAGGTAGGATCTCAGGTTTGGTATTAGAGGCATTGAAATATCACATCTCATGCTATCAGAAGGGTCTCAGGATTGGAATGGGAAGGAGTTGGATATCACATCTCATGCTAAAGGGAGGGTCTCAGGTTTGGAAGTGGAAGGATTTGGAAATCACATCTCATGTTATAGGAAGGATCTCAGGTTTGGTAATAGAAGCATTGAGATATCACATCTCATGCTATCATAAGGGTCTCAGGATTGGAATGGGAAGGAGTTGGATATCACATCTCATGTTATAGGAAGGATCTCAGGTTTGGTATTAGAAGAATTGAGACATCACATCTCATGCTATAGGAAGGGTCTCAGGATTGGAATGGGAAGAAGTTGGATATCACATCTCATGCTATAGGAAGGGTCTCAGATTTGGTATAAGCATTGAGATATCACATCTAATGCTATAGGTAGGGTCTCAGGATTGGAATGGGAAGGAGTTGCATATGACATCTCAGGCCATAGGAAGGGTCTCAGGTTTGGTATAAGCATTGAGATATCACATCTCTGCTATCGGAAGGGTCTCAGGATTGGAATGGGAAGGAGTTGGATATCCCAAATCATGTTATAGGAAGGGTCTCAGGTTTGGTATTAGAAGCATTGAGATATCACATCTCATACTATAGGAAGGGTCTCAGGATTGGAATGGGGAGGACTTGGATGTCACATCTCATGTTATAGGGAGGGTCTCAAGTTTGATATTAGAAGCATTGAGATAACAAATCTCATGATATCGGTAGGGTCTCAGGATTGGAATGGGAAGGAATTGGATATCACATCTCATGATAAAGGAAGGGTCTAAGGTTTGGAAGGGGATGGATTTGGATATCACATCTCATGTTATAGGACGGGTCTCAGGTTTGGTATTAGAAGCATTGAGATATCAAGTCTCATGGTATAGGAAGGGTCTCAGAATTGGAATGGGAAGGAGTTGGATATCACATCTCAAGCTATAGGTAGGGTCTCAGGATTGGAATAGTAAGGAGTTTGATATCACATCTCATGCCATAGTATGGGTCTCAGGTTTGGTAGAAGCATTGGGATATCACATCTCATGCTATCGGAAGGGTATCAGTATTGGATTTGGAAGGAGTTGGATATCCCATCTCATGCTATAGGAAGGGTCTCAGGTTGGAATGGGAAGGAATTGGATATCACATTTCATGTTATAGGAAGGCTCTCAGGTTTGGAAGGGGAAGGAGTTGGATATCCCATTTCATGTTAGAGGAAGGATCTCAGGTTTGGTATTAGAGGCCTTGAGATATCACATCTCATGCTATAGGAAGGGTCTCAGGATTGGAATGGGAAGGAGTTGGATATCACATCTCAAGCTATAGGAAGGGTCTCAGGTTTGGTATAAGCATTGAGATATCACATCTCATGCTATAGGAAGGGTCTCAGGATTGGAATGGGAAGGAGTTGGATATCACATCTCATGTTATAGGAAAGATCTCAGGTTTGGTATTAGAAGCATTGAGACATCACATCTCATGTTATAGGAAGGGTCTCAGGATTGGAATGGGAAGAAGTTGGATATCACATCTCATGCTATAGGAAGAGTCTCAGGTTTGGAAGGGGAAGGAGTTGGATATCCAATCTCATGTTATAGGACTGGTCTCGGGTTTGGTATTAGAAGCATTGAGATATCACATCGCATGCTGTAGGAAGGTTCTCAGGTTTGGAATGGGGAGGAATTGGATATCACATCTCATGTCATAGGAAGGATCTCAGGTTTGGTATTAGAAGCATTGAGATATCACATCTCATGCTATAGGAATGGTCTCAGGATTGGAATGGGAAGGAGTTGGATATTACACTCTTGCTATAGGAAGGGTCTCATGTTTGGAATGGGAAGGAGTTGGATATCACATATGCTATAGGAAGGGTCTCAGGTTTGGACCGGGAAGGAGTTGGATATCACATCTCATGTTATAGGAAGGGTCTCAGGTTTGTTATTAGAATCATTGAGATATCATATTGCATGCTGTAGGAAGGGTCTAAGGATTGGAATGGGAAGGACTTGGATATCACATCTCATGCTATAGGTAGGCTCTCAGGTTTGGAAAGGGAAGGAGTTGGATATCACATTTCATGTTAGAGGAAGGATCTCAGGTTTGGTATTAGAGGCATTGAGATATCACATCTCTGCTATCGGAAGTGTCTCAGGATTGGAATGGGAAGGAGTTGGATATCCCATCTCATGTTATAGGATGGGTCTCAGGTTTGTTATTAGAATCATTGAGATATCATATTGCATGCTGTAGGAAGGGTCTAAGGATTGGAATGGGAAGGACTTGGATATCACATCTCATGCTATAGGTAGGCTCTCAGGTTTGGAAAGGGAAGGAGTTGGATATCACATTTCATGTTAGAGGAAGGATCTCAGGTTTGGTATTAGAGGCATTGAGATATCACATCTCATGCTATAGGAAGAGTCTCAGGATTGGAATGGGAAGGAGTTGGATATCACATTTCATGCTATAGGAAGGGTCTCAGGTTTGGTATAAGCATTGAGATATCACATCTCATGCTATAGGAAGGGTCTCGGGATTGGAATGGGAAGGAGTTGGATATCACATCTCATGTTATAGGAAGGATCTCAGGTTTGGTATTAGAAGCATTGAGACATCACATCTCATGCTATAGGAAGGGTCTCAGGATTGGAATGGGAAGGAGTTGGATATCACATCTCATGCTATAGGAAGGGTCTCAGGTTTGGTATAAGCATTGAGATATCACATCTCATGCTATAGGAAGGGTCTCAGGATTGGAATGGGAAGGAGTTGTATATGACATCTCATGCCATAGGAAGGGTCTTAGGTTTGGTATAAGCATTGAGATATCACATCTCTGCTATCGGAAGGGTCTCAGGATTGGAATGGGAAGGAGTTGGATATCCCATCTCATGTTATAGGAAGAATCTCAGGTTTGGTATTAGAAGCATTGAGACATCACATCGCATGTTGTAGCAAGGGTCTCAGGATTGGAATGGGAAGGACTTGGGTATCACATCTCATGCTATAGGGAGGGTCACAAGTTTGATATTAGAAGCATTGAGATATCACATCTCATGCTATAGAAAGGGTCTCAGGATTGGAATGGGAAGGAGTTGGATATCACATCTCATGCTATAGGAAGGGTCTCAGGTTTGGTATAAGCAGTGAGATATCACATCTCATGCTATAGGAAGTGTCTCAGGATTGGAATGGGAAGGAGTTGGATATCACATCTCATGTTATAGGAAGGATCTCAGGTTTGGTATAAGCATTGAGATATCACATCTCTGCTATCGGAAGGGTCTCAGGATTGGAATGGGAAGGAGTTGGATATTCCCATCTCATGTTATAGGAAGGGTCTCAGGTTTGGTATTAGAAGCATTGAGATATCACATCTCATGCTATAAGAAGGGTCTCAGGATTGGAATGGGAAGGACTTGGATATCACATCTCATGCTATAGGGAGGGTCTCAAGTTTGATATTAGAAGCATTGAGATATCACATCTCATGATATCGGAAGAGTCTCAGGATTGGAATGGGAAGGAGTTGGATATCACATCTCATGATAAAGGAAGGGTCTAAGGTTTGGAAGGGGAAGGATTTGGATATCACATCTCATGTTATAGGACGGGTCTCAGGTTTGGTATTAGAAGCATTGAGATATCAAGTCTCGTTGTATAGGAAGGGTCTCAGAATTGGAATGGGAAGGAGTTGGATATCACATCTCAAGCTATAGGAAGGGTCACAGGATTGGAATGGGAAGGAGTTTGATATCACATCTCATGCCATAGTATGGGTCTCAGGTTTGGTAGAAGCATTGGGATATCACATCTCATGCTATCGGAAGGATTTCAGGATTGGATTTGGAAGGAGTTGGATATCCCATCTCATGCTATAGGAAGGGTCTCAGGTTGGAATGGGAAGGAGTTTGATATCACATCTCATGCCATAGTATGGGTCTCAGGTTTGGTAGAAGCATTGGGATATCACATCTCATGCTATCGGAAGGGTATCAGGATTGGATTTGGAAGGAGTTGGATATCCCATCTCATGCTATAGGAAGGGTCTCAGGTTGGAATGGGAAGGAGTTGGATATCACATCTCATGTTATAGGAAGGGTCTCAGGATTGGAATGGAAAGGACTTGGATATCATATCTCATGCTATAGGAAGGCTCTCAGGTTTGGAAGGGGAAGGAGTTGGATATCACATTTCATGTTAGAGGAAGGATCTCAGGTTTGGTATTAGAGGCATTGAGATATCACATCTCATGCTATAGGAAGGGTCTCAGGATTGGAATGGGAAGGAGTTGGATATCACATCTCAAGCTATAGGAAGGGTCTCAGGTTGGGTATAAGCATTGAGATATCACATCTCATGCTATAGGAATGGTCTCAGGATTGGAATGGGAAGGAGATGGATATCACATCTCATGTTATAGGAAAGATCTCAGGTTTGGTATTAGAAGCATTGAGATATCACATCTCATGCTATAAGCAGGGTCTCAGGATTGGAATGGGAAGGAGTTGTATATGGCATCTCATGCCATAGGAAGGGTCTCAGGTTTGGTATAAGCATTGAGACATCACATCTCATGCTATAGGAAGGGTCTCAGGATTGGAATGGGAAGGACTTGGATATCACATCTCATGCTATAGGCAGGATCTCAGGTTTGGAAAGGGAAGGAGTTGGATATCATATTTCATGTTATAGGAAGGATCTCAGGTTTGGTATTAGAAGCATTGAGATATCACATCTCATGCTATCGGAAGTATCTCAGGTTTGGTATTAGAGGCATTGAGATATCACATCTCATGCTATCATAAGGGTCTCAGGATTGGAATGGGAAGGAGTTGGATATCACATTTCATGCTAAAGAGAGGGTCTCAAGTTTGGAAGGGGAAGGATTTGGATATCACATCACATGTTATAAGAAGGATCTCAGGTTTGGTATTAGAAGCATTGAGATATCACATCTCATGCTATCGGAAGGGTCTCAGGATTGGAATGGGAAGGAGTTGGATATCACATCTTATGCTATAGGAAGGGTCTCAGGTTTGGAACGGGAAGGAGTTGGATATCACATCTCATGTTATAGGAAGAGTCTCAGGTTTGGTATAAGCATTGAGATATCACATCTCTGCAATCGGAAGTGTCTCAGGATTGGGATGGGAAGGAGTTGGATATCACATCTCATGCTATAGGAAGGGTCTCAGGTTTGGAACGGGAAGGAGTTGGATATCCCATCTCATGTTATAGGACGGGTCTCAGGTTTGATATTAGAAGCATTGAGATATCACATCGCATGCTGTAGGAAGGGTCTGAGGATTGGAATGGGAAGGAGTTGGATATTACATTCTTGCTATAGGAAGGGTCTCATGTTTGGAATGGGAAGGAGTTGGATATCACATATGCTATAGGAAGGGTCTCAGGTTTGGAACGGGAAGGAGTTGGATATCACATCTCATGCTATAGGAAGGGTCTCAGGTTTGGAATAAGCATTGAGATATCACATCTCTGCTATCAGAGTGTCTCAGGATTGGAATGGGAAGGAGTTGGATATCACATCTCATGTTATAGGACGGGTCTCAGGTTTGTTATTAGAATCATTGAGATATCATATTGTATGCTGTAGGAAGGGTCTAAGGATTGGAATGGGAAGGTCTTGGATATCACATCTCATGCTATAGGTAGGCTCTCAGGTTTGGAAAGGGAAGGAGTTGGATATCACATTTCATGTTAGAGGAAGGATTTCAGGTTTGGTATTAGAGGCATTGAGATATCACATCTCATGCTATAGGAAGGGTCTCAGGATTGGAATGGGAAGGAGTTGCATATGACATCTCAGGCCATAGGAAGGGTCTCAGGTTTGGTATAAGCATTGAGATATCACATCTCTGCTATCGGAAGGGTCTCAGGATTGGAATGGGAAAGAGTTGGATATCCCAAATCATGTTATAGGAAGGGTCTCAGGTTTGGTATTAGAAGCATTGAGATATCACATCTCATGCTATAGGAAGGGTCTCAGGATTGGAATGGGGAGGACTTGGATGTCACATCTCATGTTATAGGGAGGGTCTCAAGTTTGATATTAGAAGCATTGAGATAACAAATCTCATGATATCGGAAGGGTCTCAGGATTGGAATGGGAAGGAATTGGATATCAAATCTCATGATAAAGGAAGGGTCTAAGGTTTGGAAGGGGAGGGATTTGGATATCACATCTCATGTTATAGGACGGGTCTCAGGTTTGGTATTAGAAGCATTGAGATATCAAGTCTCATGGTATAGGAAGGGTCTCAGAATTGGAATGGGAAGGAGTTGGATATCACATCTCAAGCTATAGGTAGGGTCTCAGGATTGGAATGGGAAGGAGTTTGATATCACATCTCATGCCATAGTATGGGTCTCAGGTTTGGTAGAAGCATTGGGATATCACATCTCATGCTATCGGAAGGGTATCAGTATTGGATTTGGAAGGAGTTGGATATCCCATCTCATGCTATAGGAAGGGTCTCAGGTTGGAATGGGAAGGAATTGGATATCACATTTCATGTTATAGGAAGGCTCTCAGGTTTGGAAGGGGAAGGAGTTGGATATCACATTTCATGTTAGAGGAAGGATCTCAGGTTTGGTATTAGAGGCCTTGAGATATCACATCTCATGCTATAGGAAGGGTCTCAGGATTGGAATGGGAAGGAGTTGGATATCACATCTCAAGCTATAGGAAGGGTCTCAGGTTTGGTATAAGCATTGAGATATCACATCTCATGGGGTCTCAGGGTCTCAGGATTGGAATGGGAAGGAGTTGGATATCACATCTCATGTTATAGGAAAGATCTCAGGTTTGGTATTAGAAGCATTGAGACATCACATCTCATGTTATAGGAAGGGTCTCAGGATTGGAATGGGAAGAAGTTGGATATCACATCTCATGCTATAGGAAGAGTCTCAGGTTTGTAAGGGGAAGGAGTTGGATATCCAATCTCATGTTATAGGACTGGTCTCGGGTTTGGTATTAGAAACATTGAGATATCACATTGCATGCTGTAGGAAGGTTCTCAGGTTTGGAATGGGGAGGAATTGGATATCACATCTCATGTCATAGGAAGGATCTCAGGTTTGGTATTAGAAGCATTGAGATATCACATCTCATGCTATAGGAATGGTCTCAGGATTGGAATGGGAAGGAGTTGGATATTACACTCTTGCTATAGGAAGGGTCTCATGTTTGGAATGGGAAGGAGTTGGATATCACATATGCTATAGGAAGGGTCTCAGGTTTGGACCGGGAAGGAGTTGGATATCACATCTCATGTTATAGGAAGGGTCTCAGGTTTGGTATAAGCATTGAGATATCACATCTCTGCTATCGGAAGTGTCTCAGGATTGGAATGGGAAGGAGTTGGATATCCCATCTCATGTTATAGGACGGGTCTCAGGTTTGTTATTAGAATCATTGAGATATCATATTGCATGCTGTAGGAAGGGTCTAAGGATTGGAATGGGAAGGAGTTGGATATCACATCTTATGCTATAGGAAGGGTCTCAGGTTTGGAACGGGAAGGAGTTGGATATCACATCTCATGTTATAGGAAGAGTCTCAGGTTTGGTATAAGCATTGAGATATCACATCTCTGCAATCGGAAGTGTCTCAGGATTGGGATGGGAAGGAGTTGGATATCACATCTCATGCTATAGGAAGGGTCTCAGGTTTGGAACGGGAAGGAGTTGGATATCCCATCTCATGTTATAGGACGGGTCTCAGGTTTGGTATTAGAAGCATTGAGATATCACATCGCATGCTGTAGGAAGGGTCTGAGGATTGGAATGGGAAGGAGTTGGATATTACATTCTTGCTATAGGAAGGGTCTCATGTTTGGAATGGGAAGGAGTTGGATATCACATATGCTATAGGAAGGGTCTCAGGTTTGGAAAGGGAAGGAGTTGGATATCACATCTCATGCTATAGGAAGGGTCTCAGGTTTGGAATAAGCATTGAGATATCACATCTCTGCTATCGGAAGTGTCTCAGGATTGGAATGGGAAGGAGTTGGATATCACATCTCATGTTATAGGACGGGTCTCAGGTTTGTTATTAGAATCATTGAGATATCATATTGTATGATGTAGGAAGGGTTTAAGGATTGGAATGGGAAGGTCTTGGATATCACATCTCATGCTATAGGTAGGCTCTCAGGTTTGGAAAGGGAAGGAGTTGGATATCACATTTCATGTTAGGGGAAGGATTTCAGGTTTGTATTAGAGGCATTGAGATATCACATCTCATGCTATAGGAAGGGTCTCAGGATTGGAATGGGAAGGAGTTGCATATGACATCTCAGGCCATAGGAAGGGTCTCAGGTTTGGTATAAGCATTGAGATATCACATCTCTGCTATCGGAAGGGTCTCAGGATTGGAATGGGAAGGAGTTGGATATCCCAAATCATGTTATAGGAAGGGTCTCAGGTTTGGTATTAGAAGCATTGAGATATCACATCTCATGCTATAGGAAGGGTCTCAGGATTGGAATGGGGAGGACTTGGATGTCACATCTCATGTTATAGGGAGGGTCTCAAGTTTGATATTAGAAGCATTGAGATAACAAATCTCATGATATCGGAAGGGTCTCAGGATTGGAATGGGAAGGAATTGATATCACATCTCATGATAAAGGAAGGGTCTAAGGTTTGGAAGGGGAAGGATTTGGATATCACATCTCATGTTATAGGACGGGTCTCAGGTTTGGTATTAGAAGCATTGAGATATCAAGTCTCATGGTATAGGAAGGGTCTCAGAATTGGAATGGGAAGGAGTTGGATATCACATCTCAAGCTATAGGTAGGGTCTCAGGATTGGAATGGGAAGGAGTTTGATATCACATCTCATGCCATAGTATGGGTCTCAGGTTTTGTAGAAGCATTGGGATATCACATCTCATGCTATCGGAAGGGTATCAGTATTGGATTTGGAAGGAGTTGGATATCCCATCTCATGCTATAGGAAGGGTCTCAGGTTGGAATGGGAAGGAATTGGATATCACATTTCATGTTATAGGAAGGCTCTCAGGTTTGGAAGGGGAAGGAGTTGGATATCTCATTTCATGTTAGAGGAAGGATCTCAGGTTTGGTATTAGAGGCCTTGAGATATCACATCTCATGCTATAGGAAGGGTCTCAGGATTGGAATGGGAAGGAGTTGGATATCACATCTCAAGCTATAGGAAGGGTCTCAGGTTTGGTATAAGCATTGAGATATCACATCTCATGCTATAGGAAGGGTCTCAGGATTGGAATGGGAAGGAGTTGGATATCACATCTCATGTTATAGGAAAGATCTCAGGTTTGGTATTAGAAGCATTGAGACATCACATCTCTCATGTTATAGGAAGGGTCTCAGGATTGGAATGGGAAGAAGTTGGATATCACATCTCATGCTATAGGAAGAGTCTCAGGTTTGGAAGGGGAAGGAGTTGGATATCCAATCTCATGTTATAGGACTGGTCTCGGGTTTGGTATTAGAAGCATTGAGATATCACATCGCATGCTGTAGGAAGGTTCTCAGGTTTGGAATGGGGAGGAATTGGATATCACATCTCATGTCATAGGAAGGATCTCAGGTTTGGTATTAGAAGCATTGAGATATCACATCTCATGCTATAGGAATGGTCTCAGGATTGGAATGGGAAGGAGTTGGATATTACACTCTTGCTATAGGAAGGGTCTCATGTTTGGAATGGGAAGGAGTTGGATATCACATATGCTATATGAAGGGTCTCAGGTTTGGACCGGGAAGGAGTTGGATATCACATCTCATGTTATAGGAAGGGTCTCAGGTTTGGTATAAGCATTGAGATATCACATCTCTGCTATCGGAAGTGTCTCAGGATTGGAATGGGAAGGAGTTGGATATCCCATCTCATGTTATAGGACGGGTCTCAGGTTTGTTATTAGAATCATTGAGATATCATATTGCATGCTGTAGGAAGGGTCTAAGGATTGGAATGGGAAGAACTTGGATATCACATCTCATGCTATAGGTAGGCTCTCAGGTTTGTAAAGGGAAGGAGTTGGATATCACATTTCATGTTAGAGGAAGGATCTCAGGTTTGGTATTAGAGGCATTGAGATATCACATCTCATGCTATAGGAAGAGTCTCAGGATTGGAATGGGAAGGAGTTGGATATCACATCTCATGCTATAGGAAGGGTCTCGGGATTGGAATGGGAAGGAGTTGGATATCACATCTCATGTTATAGGAAGGATCTCAGGTTTGGTATTAGAAGCATTGAGACATCACATCTCATGCTATAGGAAGGGTCTCAGGATTGGAATGGGAAGGAGTTGGATATCACATCTCATGCTATAGGAAGGGTCTCAGGTTTGGTATAAGCATTGAGATATCACATCTCATGCTATAGGAAGGGTCTCAGGATTGGAATGGGAAGGAGTTGTATATGACATCTCATGCCATAGGAAGGGTCTTAGGTTTGGTATAAGCATTGAGATATCACATCTCTGCTATCGGAAGGGTCTCACGATTGGAATGGGAAGGAGTTGGATATCCCATCTCATGTTATAGGAAGAGTCTCAGGTTTGGTATTAGAAGCATTGAGACATCACATCGCATGCTGTAGGAAGGGTCTCAGGATTGGAATGGGAAGGACTTGGGTATCACATCTCATGCTATAGGGAGGGTCTCAAGTTTGATATTAGAAGCATTGAGATATCACATCTCATGCTATAGGAAGGGTCTCAGGATTGGAATGGGAAGGAGTTGGATATCACATCTCATGCTATAGGAAGGGTCTCAGGTTTGGTATAAGCAGTGAGATATCACATCTCATGCTATAGGAAGTGTCTCAGGATTGGAATGGGAAGGAGTTGGATATCACATCTCATGCTATAGGAAGGGTCTCAGGTTTGGTATAAGCAGTGAGATATCACATCTCTGCTATCGGAAGGGTCTCAGGATTGGAATGGGAAGGAGTTGGATATTCCCATCTCATGTTATAGGAAGGGTCTCAGGTTTGGTATTAGAAGCATTGAGATATCACATCTCATGCTATAGGAAGGGTCTCAGGATTGGAATGGGAAGGAGTTGGATATCACATCTCATGATAAAGGAAGGGTCTAAGGTTTGGAAGGGGAAGGATTTGGATATCACATCTCATGTTATAGGACGGCTCTCAGGTTTGGTATTAGAAGCATTGAGATATCAAGTCTCATTGTATAGGAAGGGTCTCAGAATTGGAATGGGAAGGAGTTGGATATCACATCTCAAGCTATAGGAAGGGTCACAGGATTGGAATGGGAAGGAGTTTGATATCACATCTCATGCCATAGTATGGGTCTCAGGTTTGGTAGAAGCATTGGGATATCACATCTCATGCTATCGGAAGGGTATCAGGATTGGATTTGGAAGGAGTTGGATATCCCATCTCATGCTATAGGAAGGGTCTCAGGTTGGAATGGGAAGGAGTTGGATATCACATCTCATGTTATAGGAAGGGTCTCAGGATTGGAATGGGAAGGACTTGGATATCACATCTCATGCTATAGGAAGGCTCTCAGGTTTGCAACGGGAAAGAGTTGGATATCACATTTCATGTTAGAGGTAGGATCTCAGGTTTGGTATTAGAGGCATTGAGATATCACATCTCATGCTATCAGAAGAGTCTCAGAATTGGAATGGGAAGGAGTTGGATATCACATCTCATGCCATAGTATGGGTCTCAGGTTTGGTAGAAGCATTGGGATATCACATCTCATGCTATCGGAAGGATTTCAGGATTGGATTTGGAAGGAGTTGGATATCCCATCTCATGCTATAGGAAGGGTCTCAGGTTAGAATTGGAAGCAGTTTGATATCACATCTCATGCCATAGTATGGGTCTCAGGTTTGGTAGAAGCATTGGGATATCACATCTCATGCTATCTGAAGGGTATCAGGATTGGATTTGGAAGGAGTTGGATACCCCATCTCATGCTATAGGAAGGGTCTCAGGTTGGAATGGGAAGGAGTTGGATATCACATCTCATGTTATAGGAAGGGTCTCAGGATTGGAATGGAAAGGACTTGGATATCATATCTCATGCTATAGGAAGGCTCTCAGGTTTGGAAGGGGAAGGAGTTGGATATCACATTTCATGTTAGAGGAAGGATCTCAGGTTTGGTATTAGAGGCATTGAGATATCACATCTCATGCTATAGGAAGGGTCTCAGTATTGGAATGGGATGGAGTTGGATATCACATCTCAAGCTATAGGAAGGGTCTCAGGTTTGGTATAAGCATTGAGATATCACATCTCATGCTATAGGAATGGTCTCAGGATTGGAATGGGAAGGAGTTGGATATCACATCTCATGTTATAGGAAAGATCTCAGGTTTGGCATTAGAAGCATTGAGATATCACATCTCATGCTATAAGCAGGGTCTCAGGATTGGAATGGGAAGGAGTTGTATATGGCATCTCATGCCATAGGAAGGGTCTCAGGTTTGGTATAAGCATTGAGATATCACATCTCATGCTATAGGAAGGGTCTCAGGATTGGAATGGGAAGGACTTGGATATCACATCTCATGCTATAGGCAGGATCTCAGGTTTGGAAAGGGAAGGAGTTGGATATCATATTTCATGTTAGAGGTAGGATCTCAGGTTTGGTATTAGAGGCATTGAGATATCACATCTCATGCTATCAGAAGGGTCTCAGGATTGGAATGGGAAGGAGTTGGATATCACATCTCATGCTAAAGGGAGGGTCTCAGGTTTGGAAGGGGAAGGATTTGGATATCACATCTCATGTTATAGGAAGGATCTCAGGTTTGGTATTAGAAGCATTGAGATATCACATCTCATGCTATCGGAAGTATCTCAGGTTTGGTATTAGAGGCATTGAGATATCACATCTCATGCTATCATAAGGGTCTCAGGATTGGAATGGGAAGGAGTTGGATATCACATTTCATGCTAAAGGGAGGGTCTCAGGTTTGGAAGGGGAAGGATTTGGATATCACATCATATGTTATAAGAAGGATCTCAGGTTTGGTATTAGAAGCATTGAGATATCACATCTCATGCTATCGGAAGGGTCTCAGGATTGGAATGGGAAGGAGTTGGATATCACATCTTATGCTATAGGAAGGGTCTCAGGTTAGGAACGGGAAGGATTTGGATATCACATCTCATGTTATAGGAAGAGTCTCAGGTTTGGTATAAGCATTGAGATATCACATCTCTGCAATCGGAAGTGTCTCAGGATTGGGATGGGAAGGAGTTGGATATCACATCTCATGCTATAGGAAGGGTCTCAGGTTTGGAACGGGAAGGAGTTGGATATCCCATCTCATGTTATAGGACGGGTCTCAGGTTTGGTATTAGAAGCATTGAGATATCACATCGCATGCTGTAGGAAGGGTCTCAGGATTGGAATGGGAAGGAGTTGGATATTACATTCTTGCTATAGGAAGGGTCTCATGTTTGGAATGGGAAGGAGTTGGATATCACATATGCTATAGGAAGGGTCTCAGGTTTGGAACGGGAAGGAGTTGGATATCACATCTCATGCTATAGGAAGGGTCTCAGGTTTGGAATAAGCATTGAGATATCACATCTCTGCTATCGGAAGTGTCTCAGGATTGGAATGGGAAGGAGTTGGATATCATATCTCATGTTATAGGACGGGTCTCAGGTTTGCTATTAGAATCATTGAGATATCATATTGTATGCTGTAGGAAGGGTCTAAGGATTGGAATGGGAAGGTCTTGGATATCACATCTCATGCTATAGGTAGGCTCTCAGGTTTGGAAAGGGAAGGAGTTGGATATCACATTTCATGTTAGAGGAAGGATTTCAGGTTTGGTATTAGAGGCATTGAGATATCACATCTCATGCTATAGGAAGGGTCTCAGGATTGGAATGGGAAGGAGTTGGATATCACATCTCATGCTATAGGAAGGGTCTCATGTTTGGAATGGGAAGGAGTTGGATATCACATATGCTATAGGAAGGGTCTCAGGTTTGGAACGGGAAGGAGTTGGATATCACATCTCATGCTATAGGAAGGGTCTCAGGTTTGGAATAAGCATTGAGATATCACATCTCTGCTATCGGAAGTGTCTCAGGATTGGAATGGGAAGGAGTTGGATATCACATCTCATGTTATAGGACGGGTCTCAGGTTTGTTATTAGAATCATTGAGATATCATATTGTATGCTGTAGGAAGGGTCTAAGGATTGGAATGGGAAGGTCTTGGATATCACATCTCATGCTATAGGTAGGCTCTCAGGTTTGGAAAGGGAAGGAGTTGGATATCACATTTCATGTTAGAGGAAGGATCTCAGATTTGGTATTAGAGGCATTGAGATATCACATCTCATGCTATAGGAAGGGTCTCAGGATTGGAATGGGAAGGAGTTGGATATCACATCTCATGCTATAGGAAGGGTCTCAGGTTTGGTATGAACATTGAGATATCACATCTCATGCTATAGGAAGGGTCTCAGGATTGGAATGGGAAGGAGTTGGATATCACATCTGATGTTATAGGAAGGATCTCAGGTTTGGTATTAGAAGCATTGAGACATCACATCTCATGCTATAGGAAGGGTCTCAGGATTGAAATGGGAAGGAGTTGGATATCACATCTCATGCTATAGGAAGGGTCTCAGGTTTGGTATAAGCATTGAGATATCACATCTCATGCTATAGGAAGGGTCTCAGGATTGGAATGGGAAGGAGTTGTATATGACATCTCATGCTATAGGAAGGGTCTCAGGTTTGGTATAAGCATTGAGATATCACATCTCTGCTATCGGAAGGGTCTCAGGATTGGAATGGGAAAGAGTTGGATATCCCATCTCATGTTATAGGAAGAGTCTCAGGTTTGGTATTAGAAGCATTGAGATATCACATCTCATGCTATAGGAAGTGTCTCAGGATTGGAATGGGAAGGAGTTTGATATCACATCTCATGCCATGTATGGGTCTCAGGTTTTGTAGAAGCATTGGGATATCACATCTCATGCTATCGGAAGGGTATCAGGATTGGATTTGGAAGGAGTTGGATATCCCATCTCATGCTATAGGAAGGGTCTCAGGTTGGAATGGGAAGGAATTGGATATCACATCTCATGTTATAGGAAGGGTATCAGGATTGGAATGGGAAGGACTTGGATATCACATCTCATGCTATAGGAAGGCTATCAGGTTTGGAAGGGGAAGGAGTTGCATATCAAATTTCATTTTAGAGGTAGGATCTCAGGTTTGGTATTAGAGGCATTGAGATATCACATCTCATGCTATAGGAAGGGTCTCACGATTGGAATGGGAAGGATTTGGATATCACATCTCATGCTATAGGAAGGGTCTCAGGTTTGGTATAAGCATTGAGATATCACATCTCATGCTATAGAAACGGTCTCAAGATTGTAATGGGAAGGAGTTGGATATCACATCTCATGTTATAGGAAGGATCTCAGATTTGGTATTAGAAGCATTGAGACATCCCATCTCATGCTATAGGAAGGGTCTCAGGATTGGAATGGGAAGGAGTTGGATATCACATCTCATGTTATAGGAAGGGTCTCAGGATTGGAATGGGAAGCACTTCGATATCACATCTAATGTTATAGGAAGGCTCCCAGGTTTAGAAGGGGAAGGAGTTGGATATCACATTTCATGTTAGAGGTAGGATCTCAGGTTTGGTATTAGAGGCATTGAGATATAACATCTCATGCTATCAGAAGGGTCTCAGGATTGGAATGGGAAGGAGTTGGATATCACATCTCATGCTAAAGGGAGGGTCTCAGGTTTGGAAGGGGAAGGATTTGGATATCACATCTCATGCTATAGGAAGGGTCTCAGGATTGGAATGGGAAGGATTTGGATATCACTTCTCATGCTATAGGAAGGGTCTCAGGTTTGGTATAAGCATTGAGATATCACATCTCATGCTATAGGAAGGGTCTCAGGATTGGAATGGGAAGGAGTTGGATATCACATCTCATGCTATAGGTAGGCTCTCAGTTTTGGAAAGGGAAGGTTTTGGATATCACATCTCATGCTATAGGAAGGGTCTCACGATTGGAATGGGAAGGATTTGGATATCACATCTCATGCTATAGGAAGGGTCTCAGGATTGGAATGGGAAGGAGTTGGACATCACATCTCATGCTATAGGAAGGGTCTCAGGAATGGAATGGGAAGGAGTTTTATATGACATCTCATGCCATAGGAAGGATCTCAGGTTTGGTATTAGAAGCATTGAGACATCACATCTCATGTTATAGGAAGGGTCTCAGGATTGGAATGGGAAGGAGTTGGATATCACATCTCATGCTATAGGAAGGGTCTCAGGTTTGGTATAAGCATTGAGATATCACATCCCATGCTATAGGAAGGGTCTCAGGATTGGAATGGGAAGGAGTTGTATATGACATCTCATGCCATAGGAAGGGTCTCAGGTTTGGTATCAGCATTGAGATATCACATCTCTGCTATCGGAAGGGTCTCAGGATTGGAATGGGAAGGAGTTGGATATCCCATCTTATGTTATAGGAAGGGTCTCAGGTTTGGTATTAGAAGCATTGAGATATCACATCTCATGCTATAGGAAGGGTCTCAGGATTGGAATGGGAAGGACTTGAATATCCCATCTCATGCTATAGGGAGGCTCTCACGTTTGGAAAGGGAAGGAGTTGGATATCACATTTCATGTTAGAGGTAGGATCTCAGGTTTGGTATTAGAGGCATTGAATATCACATCTCATGCTATCAGAAGGGTCTCAGGATTGGAATGGGAAGGAGTTGGATATCACATCTCATGCTAAAGGGAGGGTCTCAGGTTTGGAAGGGGAAGGATTTTGATATCACATCTCATGTTATAGGAAGGATCTCAGGTTTGGTATTAGAGGGATTGAGATATCACATCTCATGCTATCGGAAGGGTATCAGGATTGGATTTGGAAGTAGTTGGATATCCCATCTCATGCTATAGGAAGGGTCTCAGGTTGGAATGGGAAGGAGTTGGATATCACATATCATGTTATAGGAAGGGTCTCAGGATTGGAATGGGAAATACTTCGATATCACATCTCATGCTATAGGAAGGCTCTCAGGTTTGCAAGGGGAAGGAGTTGGATATCACATTTCATGTTAGAGGTAGGATCTCAGGTTTGGTATTAGAGGCATTGAGATATCACATCTCATGCTATCAGAAATGTCTCAGGATTGGAATGGGAAGGAGTTGGATATCACATCTCATGCTAAAGGGAGGGTCTCTGGTTTGGAAGGGGAAGGATTTGGATATCACATCTCATGTTATAGGAAGGATCTCAGGTTTGGTATTAGAAGCATTGAGATATCACATCTCATGCTATAGGAAGGGTCTCAGGTTTGGAATGGGAAGGAATTGGATATCACATCTCATGTCATAGGAAGGATCTCAGGTTTGGTATTAGAAGCATCTCATGCTATAGGAATGGTCTCAGGATTGGAATGGGAAGGAGTTGTATATGACATCTCATGCCATAGGAAGGGTCTCAGGTTTGGTATCAGCATTGAGATATCACATCTCTGCTATCGGAAGGGTCTCAGGATTGGAATGGGAAGGAGTTGGATATCCCATCTTATGTTATAGGAACGGTCTCAGGTTTGGTATTAGAAGCATTGAGATATCACATCTCATGCTATAGGAAGGGTCTCAGGATTGGAATGGGAAGGACTTGAATATCCCATCTCATGCTATAGGGAGGCTCTCACGTTTGGAAAGGGAAGGAGTTGGATATCACATTTCATGTTAGAGGTAGGATCTCAGGTTTGGTATTAGAGGCATTGAATATCACATCTCATGCTATCAGAAGGGTCTCAGGATTGGAATGGGAAGGAGTTGGATATCACATCTCATGCTAAAGGGAGGGTCTCAGGTTTGGAAGGGGAAGGATTTTGATATCACATCTCATGTTATAGGAAGGATCTCAGGTTTGGTATTAGAGGGATTGAGATATCACATCTCATGCTATCGGAAGGGTATCAGGATTGGATTTGGAAGTAGTTGGATATCCCATCTCATGCTATAGGAAGGGTCTCAGGTTGGAATGGGAAGGAGTTGGATATCGCATCTCATGTTATAGGAAGGGTCTCAGGATTGGAATGGGAAGGAGTTGGATATCACATCTCATGCTATAGGAAGGGTCTCAGGTTTGGTATAAGCATTGAGATATCACATCCCATGCTATAGGAAGGGTCTCAGGATTGGAATGGGAAGGAGTTGTATATGACATCTCATGCCATAGGAAGGGTCTCAGGTTTGGTATCAGCATTGAGATATCACATCTCTGCTATCGGAAGGGTCTCAGGATTGGAATGGGAAGGAGTTGGATATCCCATCTTATGTTATAGGAAGGGTCTCAGGTTTGGTATTAGAAGCATTGAGATATCACATCTCATGCTATAGGAAGGGTCTCAGGATTGGAATGGGAAGGACTTGAATATCCCATCTCATGCTATAGGGAGGCTCTCACGTTTGGAAAGGGAAGGAGTTGGATATCACATTTCATGTTAGAGGTAGGATCTCAGGTTTGGTATTAGAGGCATTGAATATCACATCTCATGCTATCAGAAGGGTCTCAGGATTGGAATGGGAAGGAGTTGGATATCACATCTCATGCTAAAGGGAGGGTCTCAGGTTTGGAAGGGGAAGGATTTTGATATCACATCTCATGTTATAGGAAGGATCTCAGGTTTGGTATTAGAGGGATTGAGATATCACATCTCATGCTATCGGAAGGGTATCAGGATTGGATTTGGAAGTAGTTGGATATCCCATCTCATGCTATAGGAAGGGTCTCAGGTTGGAATGGGAAGGAGTTGGATATCACATATCATGTTATAGGAAGGGTCTCAGGATTGGAATGGGAAATACTTCGATATCACATCTCATGCTATAGGAAGGCTCTCAGGTTTGCAAGGGGAAGGAGTTGGATATCACATTTCATGTTAGAGGTAGGATCTCAGGTTTGGTATTAGAGGCATTGAGATATCACATCTCATGCTATCAGAAATGTCTCAGGATTGGAATGGGAAGGAGTTGGATATCACATCTCATGCTAAAGGGAGGGTCTCTGGTTTGGAAGGGGAAGGATTTGGATATCACATCTCATGTTATAGGAAGGATCTCAGGTTTGGTATTAGAAGCATTGAGATATCACATCTCATGCTATAGGAAGGGTCTCAGGTTTGGAATGGGAAGGAATTGGATATCACATCTCATGTCATAGGAAGGATCTCAGGTTTGGTATTAGAAGCATCTCATGCTATAGGAATGGTCTCAGGATTGGAATGGGAAGGAGTTGTATATGACATCTCATGCCATAGGAAGGGTCTCAGGTTTGGTATCAGCATTGAGATATCACATCTCTGCTATCGGAAGGGTCTCAGGATTGGAATGGGAAGGAGTTGGATATCCCATCTTATGTTATAGGAACGGTCTCAGGTTTGGTATTAGAAGCATTGAGATATCACATCTCATGCTATAGGAAGGGTCTCAGGATTGGAATGGGAAGGACTTGAATATCCCATCTCATGCTATAGGGAGGCTCTCACGTTTGGAAAGGGAAGGAGTTGGATATCACATTTCATGTTAGAGGTAGGATCTCAGGTTTGGTATTAGAGGCATTGAATATCACATCTCATGCTATCAGAAGGGTCTCAGGATTGGAATGGGAAGGAGTTGGATATCACATCTCATGCTAAAGGGAGGGTCTCAGGTTTGGAAGGGGAAGGATTTTGATATCACATCTCATGTTATAGGAAGGATCTCAGGTTTGGTATTAGAGGGATTGAGATATCACATCTCATGCTATCGGAAGGGTATCAGGATTGGATTTGGAAGTAGTTGGATATCCCATCTCATGCTATAGGAAGGGTCTCAGGTTGGAATGGGAAGGAGTTGGATATCGCATCTCATGTTATAGGAAGGGTCTCAGGATTGGAATGGGAAATACTTCGATATCACATCTCATGCTATAGGAAGGCTCTCAGGTTTGCAAGGGGAATGAGTTGGATATCACATTTCATGTTAGAGGTAGGATCTCAGGTTTGGTATTAGAGGCATTGAGATATCACATCTCATGCTATCAGAAATGTCTCAGGATTGGAATGGGAAGGAGTTGGATATCACATCTCATGCTAAAGGGAGGGTCTCTGGTTTGGAAGGGGAAGGATTTGGATATCACATCTCATGTTATAGGAAGGATCTCAGGTTTGGTATTAGAAGCATTGAGATATCACATCTCATGCTATAGGAAGGGTCTCAGGTTTGGAATGGGAAGGAATTGGATATCACATCTCATGTCATAGGAAGGATCTCAGGTTTGGTATTAGAAGCATTGAGATATCACATCTCATGCTATCAGAAATGTCTCAGGATTGGAATGGGAAGGAGTTGGATATCACATCTCATGCTAAAGGGAGGGTCTCTGGTTTGGAAGGGGAAGGATTTGGATATCACATCTCATGTTATAGGAAGGATCTCAGGTTTGGTATTAGAAGCATTGAGATATCACATCTCATGCTATAGGAAGGGTCTCAGGTTTGGAATGGGAAGGAATTGGATATCACATCTCATGTTATAGGAAGGATCTCAGGTTTGGTATTAGAAGCATTGAGATATCACATCTCATGTTATAGGAAGGGTCTCAGGTTTGGTCTAAGCATTGAGATATCACATCTCTGCTATCGGAAGTTTCTCAGGATTGGAATGGGAAGGAGTTGGATATCACATCTCATGCTAAAGGGAGGGTCTCTGGTTTGGAAGGGGAAGGATTTGGATATCACATCTCATGTTATAGGAAGGATCTCAGGTTTGGTATTAGAAGCATTGAGATATCACATCTCATGTTATAGGAAGGGTCTCAGGTTTGGTCTAAGCATTGAGATATCACATCTCTGCTATCGGAAGTTTCTCAGGATTGAAATGGGAAGGAGTTGGATATCCCATCTCATGTTATAGGACGGGTCTCAGGTTTGGTAATAGAATCATTGAGATATCACATCTCATGCTGTAGGAAGTGTCTAAGGATTGGAATGGGAAGGACTTGGATATCACATCTCATGCTATAGGTAGACTCTCTGGTTTGGAAAGGGAAGGAGTGGGATATCACATTTCATGTTCAAGGAAGGATCTCAGGTTTGGTATTAGAGGCATTGAGATATCACATCTCATGCTATAGGAAGGGTCTCAGGATTGGAATGGGAAGGATTTGGATATCACATCTCATGCTATAGGAAGGGTCTCAGGTTTGGTATAAGCATTGAGATATCACATCTCATGCTATAGGAAGGGTCTCAGGATTGGAATGGGAAGGAGTTGGATATCACATCTCATGCTATAGGTAGGCTCTCAGGTTTGGAAAGGGAAGGATTTGGATATCACATTTCATGTTAGAGGAAGGATCTCAGGTTTGGTATTAGAGGCATTGAGATATCACATCTCATGCTATAGGAAGGGTCTCACGATTGGAATGGGAAGGATTTGGATATCACATCTCATGCTATAGGAAGGGTCTCAGGTTTGCTATAAGCATTGAAATATCACATCCCATGCTATAGGAAGGGTCTCAGGATTGGAATGGAAGGAGTTGGATATCACATCTCATGTTATAGGAAGGATCTCAGATTTGGTATTAGAAGCATTGAGACATCACATCTCATGCTATAGGAAGGGTCTCAGGATTGGAATGGGAAGGAGTTGGATATCACATCTCATGTTATAGGAAGGGTCTCAGGATTGGAATGGGAAGGACTTCGATATCACATCTCATGTTATAGGAAGGCTCCCAGGTTTGGAAGGGGAAGGAGTTGGATATCACATTTCATGTTAGAGGTAGAATCTCAGGTTTGGTATTAGAGGCATTGAGATATAACATCTCATGCTATCAGAAGGGTCTCAGGATTGGAATGGGAAGGAGTTGGATATCACATCTCATGCTAAAGGGAGGGTCTCAGGTTTGGAAGGGGAAGGATTTGAATATCACATCTCGTGTTATATGAAGGATCTCAGGTTTGGTATTAGAAGAATTGAAATATCACATCTCATGCTATCGGAAGGATCTCAGGTTTGGTATTAGAAGCATTGAGACATCACATCTCATGCTATAGGAAGGGTCTCAGGATTGGAATGGGAAGGAGTTGGATATCACATCTCATGTTATAGGAAGGGTCTCAGGATTGGAATGGGAAGGACTTCGATATCACATCTCATGTTATAGGAAGGCTCCCAGGTTTGGAAGGGGAAGGAGTTGGATATCACATTTCATGTTAGAGGTAGAATCTCAGGTTTGGTATTAGAGGCATTGAGATATAACATCTCATGCTATCAGAACGGTCTCAGGATTGGAATGGGAAGGAGTTGGATATCACATCTCATGCTAAAGGGAGGGTCTCAGGATTGGAATGGGAAGGACTTGGATATCACATCTCATGTTATAGGAAGGGTCTCAGGTTTGGTATTAGAAGCATTGAGATATCACATCTCATGCTATAGGAATGGTCTCAGGATTGGAATGGGAAGGAGTTGGATATTAGATTCTTGCTATAGAAAGGGTCTCAGGTTTGGAACGGGAAGGAGTTGGATATCACATCTCATGTTATAGGAAGGGTCTCAGGTTTGGTCTAAGCATTGAGATATCACATCTCTGCTATCGGAAGTTTCTCAGGATTGAAATGGGAAGGAGTTGGATATCCCATCTCATGTTATAGGACGGGTCTCAGGTTTGGTAATAGAATCATTGAGATATCACATCTCATGCTGTAGGAAGTGTCTAAGGATTGGAATGGGAAGGACTTGGATATCACATCTCATGCTATAGGTAGACTCTCAGGTTTGGAAAGGGAAGGAGTGGGATATCACATTTCATGTTCAAGGAAGGATCTCAGGTTTGGTATTAGAGGCATTGAGATATCACATCCCATGCTATAGGAAGGGTCTCAGGATTGGAATGGGAAGGATTTGGATATCACATCTCATGCTATAGGAAGGGTCTCAGGTTTGGTATAAGCATTGAGATATCACATCTCATGCTATAGGAAGGGTCTCAGGATTGGAATGGGAAGGAGTTGGATATCACATCTCATGCTATAGGTAGGCTCTCAGGTTTGGAAAGGGAAGGATTTGGATATCACATTTCATGTTAGAGGAAGGATCTCAGGTTTGGTATTAGAGGCATTGAGATATCACATCTCATGCTATAGGAAGGGTCTCACGATTGGAATGGGAAGGATTTGGATATCACATCTCATGCTATAGGAAGGGTCTCAGGTTTGCTATAAGCATTGAAATATCACATCCCATGCTATAGGAAGGGTCTCAGGATTGGAATGGAAGGAGTTGGATATCACATCTCATGTTATAGGAAGGATCTCAGATTTGGTATTAGAAGCATTGAGACATCACATCTCATGCTATAGGAAGGGTCTCAGGATTGGAATGGAAGGAGTTGGATATCACATCTCATGTTATAGGAAGGATCTCAGATTTGGTATTAGAAGCATTGAGACATCACATCTCATGCTATAGGAAGGGTCTCAGGATTGGAATGGGAAGGAGTTGGATATCACATCTCATGTTATAGGAAGGGTCTCAGGATTGGAATGGGAAGGACTTCGATATCACATCTCATGTTATAGGAAGGCTCCCAGGTTTGGAAGGGGAAGGAGTTGGATATCACATTTCATGTTAGAGGTAGAATCTCAGGTTTGGTATTAGAGGCATTGAGATATAACATCTCATGCTATCAGAAGGGTCTCAGGATTGGAATGGGAAGGAGTTGGATATCACATCTCATGCTAAAGGGAGGGTCTCAGGTTTGGAAGGGGAAGGATTTGAATATCACATCTCGTGTTATAGGAAGGATCTCAGGTTTGGTATTAGAAGAATTGAAATATCACATCTCATGCTATCGGAAGGATCTCAGGTTTGGTATTAGAAGCATTGAGACATCACATCTCATGCTATAGGAAGGGTCTCAGGATTGGAATGGGAAGGAGTTGGATATCACATCTCATGTTATAGGAAGGGTCTCAGGATTGGAATGGGAAGGACTTCGATATCACATCTCATGTTATAGGAAGGCTCCCAGGTTTGGAAGGGGAAGGAGTTGGATATCACATTTCATGTTAGAGGTAGAATCTCAGGTTTGGTATTAGAGGCATTGAGATATAACATCTCATGCTATCAGAACGGTCTCAGGATTGGCATGGGAAGGAGTTGGATATCACATCTCATGCTAAAGGGAGGGTCTCAGGATTGGAATGGGAAGGACTTGGATATCACATCTCATGTTATAGGAAGGGTCTCAGGTTTGGTATTAGAAGCATTGAGATATCACATCTCATGCTATAGGAATGGTCTCAGGATTGGAATGGGAAGGAGTTGGATATTAGATTCTTGCTATAGAAAGGGTCTCAGGTTTGGAACGGGAAGGAGTTGGATATCACATCTCATGTTATAGGAAGGGTCTCAGGTTTGGTCTAAGCATTGAGATATCACATCTCTGCTATCGGAAGTTTCTCAGGATTGAAATGGGAAGGAGTTGGATATCCCATCTCATGTTATAGGACGGGTCTCAGGTTTGGTAATAGAATCATTGAGATATCACATCTCATGCTGTAGGAAGTGTCTAAGGATTGGAATGGGAAGGACTTGGATATCACATCTCATGCTATAGGTAGACTCTCAGGTTTGGAAAGGGAAGGAGTGGGATATCACATTTCATGTTCAAGGAAGGATCTCAGGTTTGGTATTAGAGGCATTGAGATATCACATCCCATGCTATAGTAAGGGTCTCAGGATTGGAATGGGAAGGATTTGGATATCACATCTCATGCTATAGGAAGGGTCTCAGGTTTGGTATAAGCATTGAGATATCACATCTCATGCTATAGGAAGGGTCTCAGGATTGGAATGGGAAGGAGTTGGATATCACATCTCATGCTATAGGTAGGCTCTCAGGTTTGGAAAGGGAAGGATTTGGATATCACATTTCATGTTAGAGGAAGGATCTCAGGTTTGGTATTAGAGGCATTGAGATATCACATCTCATGCTATAGGAAGGGTCTCACGATTGGAATGGGAAGGATTTGGATATCACATCTCATGCTATAGGAAGGGTCTCAGGTTTGCTATAAGCATTGAAATATCACATCCCATGCTATAGGAAGGGTCTCAGGATTGGAATGGAAGGAGTTGGATATCACATCTCATGTTATAGGAAGGATCTCAGATTTGGTATTAGAAGCATTGAGACATCACATCTCATGCTATAGGAAGGGTCTCAGGATTGGAATGGGAAGGAGTTGGATATCACATCTCATGTTATAGGAAGGGTCTCAGGATTGGAATGGGAAGGACTTCGATATCACATCTCATGTTATAGGAAGGCTCCCAGGTTTGGAAGGGGAAGGAGTTGGATATCACATTTCATGTTAGAGGTAGAATCTCAGGTTTGGTATTAGAGGCATTGAGATATAACATCTCATGCTATCAGAAGGGTCTCAGGATTGGAATGGGAAGGAGTTGGATATCACATCTCATGCTAAAGGGAGGGTCTCAGGTTTGGAAGGGGAAGGATTTGAATATCACATCTCGTGTTATAGGAAGGATCTCAGGTTTGGTATTAGAAGAATTGAAATATCACATCTCATGCTATCGGAAGGATCTCAGGTTTGGTATTAGAAGCATTGAGATATCACATCTCATGCTATCAGAACGGTCTCAGGATTGGAATGGGAAGGAGTTGGATATCACATCTCATGCTAAAGGGAGGGTCTCAGGATTGGAATGGGAAGGACTTGGATATCACATCTCATGTTATAGGAAGGGTCTCAGGTTTGGTATTAGAAGCATTGAGATATCACATCTCATGCTATAGGAAGGGTCTCAGGAATGGAATGGGAAGGACTTGGATATCACATCTCATGATAAAGGAAGGGTCTAAGGTTTGGAAGGGGAAGGATTTGGATATCACATCTCATGTTATAGGACGGGTCTCAGGTTTGGTATTAGAAGCATTGTGATATCACATCTCATGCTATAGGAAGTGTCTCAGGATTGGAATGGGAAGGAGTTGGATATCACTTCTCATGCTATAGGAAGGGTTTAAAGTTTGGTAGAAGCATTGAGATATCACATCTCATGCTATAGGAAGAGTCTCAGGTTTGGGAAGGGAAGGATTTGGATTTCACATCTCATGTTATAGGATGGTTCTCATGTTTGGTTTTTGAAGCATTGAGATATCACATCTCATGCTATCGGAAGGGTCTCAGGTTTGGAATGGGAAGGAGTTGGATATCACATCTCATGTTATAGGAAGGATCTCATGTTTGGTATTAGAAGCATTGAGATATCACATCTCATGCTATAGGAAGGGTCTCCGGATTGGAATGTGAAGGATTTGGATATTACATCTCATGCTAAAGGAAGGATCTCAGGTTTGGAATGGGAAGGAGTTGGATATGACATCTCTTGTTATAGGGAGGGTCTCAGGATTTGAATGGCAAGGAGTTGGATATCACATCTCATGCCATAGGAAGGGTCTCAGGTTTGGTATAAGCATTGAGATATCACATCTCTGCTATCGGAAGGGTCTCAGGATTGGATTGGGAAGGAGTTGGATATCCCTTCTCATGCTATAGGAAGGGTCTCAGGTTGGAATGGGAAGGAGTTGGATATCACATCTCATGTTATAGGAAGGGTCTCAGGATTGGAATGGGAAGGATTTGGATATCGCATCTCTTGCTATAGGAAGGGTCTCAGGTTTTTTATTAGAAACATTGAGATATCACATCTCATGCTATAGGAAGGGTTTTAGGATTGGAATGGGAAGTATTTGGATATCACATCTCATGCTAAAGGAAGGTTCTCAGGTTTGGAAGGGGAAGGATTTGGATATCATATCTCATGTTATAGGACGGGACCCAGGTTTGGTATTAGAAGCATTGAGATATCACATCTCATGGTATAGGAAGGGTCTCAGGGTTGGAATGGGAAGGAGTTGGATATCACATCTCATCCAATAGTAAGGGTCTCAGGTTTGGAATGGGAAGGAATTGGATATCACATCTCATGTTATAGGAAGGGTCTCAGGTTTGGTAGAAGCGTTGAGATATCACATCTCTGCTATCGGAAGGGTCTCAGGATTGGATTGGGAAGGAGTTGGATATCCCTTCTCATGCTATAGGAAGGGTCTCAGGATTTGAATGGCAAGGAGTTGGATATCACATATCATGCCATAGGAAGGGTCTCAGGTTTGGCATAAGAAGGAGTTGGATATCCCATCTCATGCTATAGGAAGGGTCTCAGGTTGGAATGGGAAGGAGTTGGATATGACATCTCATGTTATAGGAAGGGTCTCAGGATTGGAATGGGAAGGACTTGGATATCACATCTCATGCTGTAGGAAGGCTCTCAGGTTTGGAAAGGGAAGGAGTTGGATATCACATTTCATGTTAGAGGTAGGATCTCAGGTTTGGTATTAGAGGCATTGAGATATCACATCTCATGCTATCAGAAGGGTATCAGGATTGGAATGGGAAGGAGTGGGATATCACATCTCATGCTAAAGGGAGGGTCTCAGGTTCGGAAGGGGAAGGATTTGGATATCACATCTCATGTTATAGGAAGGATCTCATGTTTGGTATTAGAAGCATTGAGATATCACATCTCATGCTATCGGAAGGATCTCAGGTTTGGTATTAGAAGCATTGAGATATCACATCTCATGCTATAGGAAGGGTCTCAGGATTGGAATGGGAAGGAGTTGGATATCACATCTCATGTTATAGGAAGGATCTCAGGTTTGGTATTAGAAGCATTGAGATATCACATCTCATGCTATAGGACTGGTCTCAGGATTGGAATGGGAAGGAGTTGGATATCACATCTCATGCTAAAGGAAGGGTCTCAGTTTTGGTAGAAGCATTGAGATTTCACATATCATGCTATAGGAAGGGTCTCAGGATTGGAATGGGAAGGAGTTGGATATCACATCTCATGCTATAGGAAGGGTCTCAGGTTTGGTATAAGCATTGAGATATCACATCTCTGCTATCGGAAGGGTCTCAGGATTGGAATGGGAAGGACTTAGATATCACATCTCATGCTATAGGGAGGGTCTCAGTATTGATATTAGAAGCATTGAGATATCACATCTCAAGCTATCGGAAGGGTCTCAGGATTGGAATGGGAAGGAGTTGGATATCACATCTCATGCTATAGGAAGGGTCTCAGGTTAGGAAGGGGAAGGAGTTGGATATCACATTTCATGTTAGAGGAAGGATCTCAGGTTTGGTATTAGAGGCCTTGAGATATCACATCTCATGCTATAGGAAGGGTCTCAGGATTGGAATGGGAAGGAGTTGGATATCACATCTCAAGCTATAGGAAGGGTCTCAGGTTTGGTATAAGCATTGAGATATCACATCTCATGCTATAGGAAGGGTCTCAGGATTGGAATGGGAAGGAGTTGGATATCACATCTCATGTTATAGGAAAGATCTCAGGTTTGGTATTAGAAGCATTGAGACATCACATCTCATGTTATAGGAAGAGTCTTAGGATTGGAATGGGAAGAAGTTGGATATCACATCTCATGCTATAGGAAGGGTCTCAGGTTTGGTATAAGCATTGAGATATCACATCTCATGCTATAGGAAGGGTCTCAGGATTGGAATGGGAAGGAGTTGTATATGACATCTCATGCCATAGGAAGGGTCTCAGGTTTGGTATACGCATTGAGATATCACATCACATGCTATAGGAAGGGTCTCAGGATTGGAATGGGAAGGACTTGAATATCACATCTCATGCTATAGGCAGGGTCTCAGGTTTGGAAAGGGAAGGAGATGGATATCACATTTCATGTTAGAGGTAGGATCTCAGGTTTGGTATTAGAGGCATTGAGATATCACATCTCATGCTATCAGAAGGGTCTCAGGATTGGAATGGGAAGGAGTTGTATATCACATCTCATGCTAAAGGGAGTGTCTCAGGTTTGGAAGGGGAAGGATTTGGAAATCACATCTCATGTTATAGGAAGGATCTCAGGTTTGGTATTAAAAGCATTGAGATATCACATCTCATGCTATAGGAAGGGTCTCAGGATTGGAATGGGAAGGAGTTGGATATCACATCTTATGCTATAGGAAGGGTCTCAGATTTGGTATAAGCAGTGAGATATCACATCTCATGCTATAGGAAGGGTCTCAGGATTGGAATGGGAAGGAGTTGGATATCACATCTCATGCTATAGGAAGGGTCTCAGGTTTGGAACGGGAAGGAGTTGTATATGACATCTCATGCCATAGGAAGGGTCTCAGGTTTGGTATCAGCATTGAGATATCACATCTCTGCTATCGGAAGGGTCTCAGGATTGGAATGGGAAGGAGTTGGATATCCCATCTTATGTTATAGGAACGATCTCAGGTTTGGTATTAGAAGCATTGAGATATCACATCTCATGCTATAGGAATGGTCTCAGGATTGGAATGGGAAGGAGTTGGATATCACATCTCATGCTATAGGAAGGGTCTCAGGTTTGGTATAAGCATTGAGATATCACATCTCATGCTATAGGAAGGGTCTCAGGATTGGAATGGGAAGGACTTAGATATCACATCTCATGCTATAGGGAGGGTCTCAGTATTGATATTAGAAGCATTGAGATATCACATCTCAAGCTATCGGAAGGGTCTCAGGATTGGAATGGGAAGGAGTTGGATATCACATCTCATGCTATAGGAAGGGTCTCAGGTTTGGTATAAGCATTGAGATATCACATCTCATGCTATAGGAAGGGTCTCAGGATTGGAATGGGAAGGAGTTGTATATGACATCTCATGCCATAGGAAGGGTCTCAGGTTTGGTATACGCATTGAGATATCACATCACATGCTATAGGAAGGGTCTCAGGATTGGAATGGGAAGGACTTGAATATCACATCTCATGCTATAGGCAGGGTCTCAGGTTTGGAAAGGGAAGGAGATGGATATCACATTTCATGTTAGAGGTAGGATCTCAGGTTTGGTATTAGAGGCATTGAGATATCACATCTCATGCTATCAGAAGGGTCTCAGGATTGGAATGGGAAGGAGTTGTATATCACATCTCATGCTAAAGGGAGTGTCTCAGGTTTGGAAGGGGAAGGATTTGGAAATCACATCTCATGTTATAGGAAGGATCTCAGGTTTGGTATTAAAAGCATTGAGATATCACATCTCATGCTATAGGAAGGGTCTCAGGATTGGAATGGGAAGGAGTTGGATATCACATCTTATGCTATAGGAAGGGTCTCAGATTTGGTATAAGCAGTGAGATATCACATCTCATGCTATAGGAAGGGTCTCAGGATTGGAATGGGAAGGAGTTGGATATCACATCTCATGCTATAGGAAGGGTCTCAGGTTTGGAACGGGAAGGAGTTGTATATGACATCTCATGCCATAGGAAGGGTCTCAGGTTTGGTATCAGCATTGAGATATCACATCTCTGCTATCGGAAGGGTCTCAGGATTGGAATGGGAAGGAGTTGGATATCCCATCTTATGTTATAGGAACGATCTCAGGTTTGGTATTAGAAGCATTGAGATATCACATCTCATGCTATAGGAATGGTCTCAGGATTGGAATGGGAAGGAGTTGTATATGACATCTCATGCCATAGGAAGGGTCTCAGGTTTGGTATCAGCATTGAGATATCACATCTCTGCTATCGGAAGGGTCTCAGGATTGGAATGGGAAGGAGTTGGATATCCCATCTTATGTTATAGGAACGGTCTCAGGTTTGGTATTAGAAGCATTGAGATATCACATCTCATGCTATAGGAAGGGTCTCAGGATTGGAATGGGAAGGACTTGAATATCCCATCTCATGCTATAGGGAGGCTCTCACGTTTGGAAAGGGAAGGAGCTGGATATCACATTTCATGTTAGAGGTAGGATCTCAGGTTTGGTATTAGAGGCATTGAATATCACATCTCATGCTATCAGAAGGGTCTCAGGATTGGAATGGGAAGGAGTTGGATATCACATCTCATGCTAAAGGGAGGGTCTCAGGTTTGGAAGGGGAAGGATTTTGATATCACATCTCATGTTATAGGAAGGATCTCAGGTTTGGTATTAGAGGGATTGAGATATCACATCTCATGCTATCGGAAGGGTATCAGGATTGGATTTGGAAGTAGTTGGATATCCCATCTCATGCTATAGGAAGGGTCTCAGGTTGGAATGGGAAGGAGTTGGATATCACATCTCATGTTATAGGAAGGGTCTCAGGATTGGAATGGGAAATACTTCGATATCACATCTCATGCTATAGGAAGGCTCTCAGGTTTGCAAGGGGAAGGAGTTGGATATCACATTTCATGTTAGAGGTAGGATCTCAGGTTTGGTATTAGAGGCATTGAGATATCACATCTCATGCTATCAGAAATGTCTCAGGATTGGAATGGGAAGGAGTTGGATATCACATCTCATGCTAAAGGGAGGGTCTCTGGTTTGGAAGGGGAAGGATTTGGATATCACATCTCATGTTATAGGAAGGATCTCAGGTTTGGTATTAGAAGCATTGAGATATCACATCTCATGCTATAGGAAGGGTCTCAGGTTTGGAATGGGAAGGAATTGGATATCACATCTCATGTCATAGGAAGGATCTCAGGTTTGGTATTAGAAGCATTGAGATATCACATCTCATGCTATCAGAAATGTCTCAGGATTGGAATGGGAAGGAGTTGGATATCACATCTCATGCTAAAGGGAGGGTCTCTGGTTTGGAAGGGGAAGGATTTGGATATCACATCTCATGTTATAGGAAGGATCTCAGGTTTGGTATTAGAAGCATTGAGATATCACATCTCATGCTATAGGAAGGGTCTCAGGTTTGGAATGGGAAGGAATTGGATATCACATCTCATGTCATAGGAAGGATCTCAGGTTTGGTATTAGAAGCATTGAGATATCACATCTCATGTTATAGGAAGGGTCTCAGGTTTGGTCTAAGCATTGAGATATCACATCTCTGCTATCGGAAGTTTCTCAGGATTGAAATGGGAAGGAGTTGGATATCCCATCTCATGTTATAGGACGGGTCTCAGGTTTGGTAATAGAATCATTGAGATATCACATCTCATGCTGTAGGAAGTGTCTAAGGATTGGAATGGGAAGGACTTGGATATCACATCTCATGCTATAGGTAGACTCTCTGGTTTGGAAAGGGAAGGAGTGGGATATCACATTTCATGTTCAAGGAAGGATCTCAGGTTTGGTATTAGAGGCATTGAGATATCACATCTCATGCTATAGGAAGGGTCTCAGGATTGGAATGGGAAGGATTTGGATATCACATCTCATGCTATAGGAAGGGTCTCAGGTTTGGTATAAGCATTGAGATATCACATCTCATGCTATAGGAAGGGTCTCAGGATTGGAATGGGAAGGAGTTGGATATCACATCTCATGCTATAGGTAGGCTCTCAGGTTTGGAAAGGGAAGGATTTGGATATCACATTTCATGTTAGAGGAAGGATCTCAGGTTTGGTATTAGAGGCATTGAGATATCACATCTCATGCTATAGGAAGGGTCTCACGATTGGAATGGGAAGGATTTGGATATCACATCTCATGCTATAGGAAGGGTCTCAGGTTTGCTATAAGCATTGAAATATCACATCCCATGCTATAGGAAGGGTCTCAGGATTGGAATGGAAGGAGTTGGATATCACATCTCATGTTATAGGAAGGATCTCAGATTTGGTATTAGAAGCATTGAGACATCACATCTCATGCTATAGGAAGGGTCTCAGGATTGGAATGGGAAGGAGTTGGATATCACATCTCATGTTATAGGAAGGGTCTCAGGATTGGAATGGGAAGGACTTCGATATCACATCTCATGTTATAGGAAGGCTCCCAGGTTTGGAAGGGGAAGGAGTTGGATATCACATTTCATGTTAGAGGTAGAATCTCAGGTTTGGTATTAGAGGCATTGAGATATAACATCTCATGCTATCAGAAGGGTCTCAGGATTGGAATGGGAAGGAGATGGATATCACATCTCATGCTAAAGGGAGGGTCTCAGGTTTGGAAGGGGAAGGATTTGAATATCACATCTTGTGTTATAGGAAGGATCTCAGGTTTGGTATTAGAAGAATTGAAATATCACATCTCATGCTATCGGAAGGATCTCAGGTTTGGTATTAGAAGCATTGAGATATCACATCTCATGCTATCAGAACGGTCTCAGGATTGGAATGGGAAGGAGTTGGATATCACATCTCATGCTAAAGGGAGGGTCTCAGGATTGGAATGGGAAGGACTTGGATATCACATCTCATGTTATAGGAAGGGTCTCAGGTTTGGTATTAGAAGCATTGAGATATCACATCTCATGCTATAGGAATGGTCTCAGGATTGGAATGGGAAGGAGTTGGATATTAGATTCTTGCTATAGAAAGGGTCTCAGGTTTGGAACGGAAAGGAGTTGGATATCACATCTCATGTTATAGGAAGGGTCTCAGGTTTGGTCTAAGCATTGAGATATCACATCTCTGCTATCGGAAGTTTCTCAGGATTGAAATGGGAAGGAGTTGGATATCCCATCTCATGTTATAGGACGGGTCTCAGGTTTGGTAATAGAATCATTGAGATATCACATCTCATGCTGTAGGAAGTGTCTAAGGATTGGAATGGGAAGGACTTGGATATCACATCTCATGCTATAGGTAGACTCTCAGGTTTGGAAAGGGAAGGAGTGGGATATCACATTTCATGTTCAAGGAAGGATCTCAGGTTTGGTATTAGAGGCATTGAGATATCACATCCCATGCTATAGGAAGGGTCTCAGGATTGGAATGGGAAGGATTTGGATATCACATCTCATGCTATAGGAAGGGTCTCAGGTTTGGTATAAGCATTGAGATATCACATCTCATGCTATAGGAAGGGTCTCAGGATTGGAATGGGAAGGAGTTGGATATCACATCTCATGCTATAGGTAGGCTCTCAGGTTTGGAAAGGGAAGGATTTGGATATCACATTTCATGTTAGAGGAAGGATCTCAGGTTTGGTATTAGAGGCATTGAGATATCACATCTCTGCTATCGGAAGTTTCTCAGGATTGAAATGGGAAGGAGTTGGATATCCCATCTCATGTTATAGGACGGGTCTCAGGTTTGGTAATAGAATCATTGAGATATCACATCTCATGCTGTAGGAAGTGTCTAAGGATTGGAATGGGAAGGACTTGGATATCACATCTCATGCTGTAGGTAGACTCTCTGGTTTGGAAAGGGAAGGAGTGGGATATCACATTTCATGTTCAAGGAAGGATCTCAGGTTTGGTATTAGAGGCATTAAGATATCACATCTCATGCTATAGGAAGGGTCTCAGGATTGGAATGGGAAGGATTTGGATATCACATCTCATGCTATAGGAAGGGTCTCAGGTTTGGTATAAGCATTGAGATATCACATCTCATGCTATAGGAAGGGTCTCAGGATTGGAATGGGAAGGAGTTGGATATCACATCTCATGCTATAGGTAGGCTCTCAGGTTTGGAAAGGGAAGGATTTGGATATCACATTTCATGTTAGAGGAAGGATCTCAGGTTTGGTATTAGAGGCATTGAGATATCACATCTCATGCTATAGGAAGGGTCTCACGATTGGAATGGGAAGGATTTGGATATCACATCTCATGCTATAGGAAGGGTCTCAGGTTTGCTATAAGCATTGAAATATCACATCCCATGCTATAGGAAGGGTCTCAGGATTGGAATGGAAGGAGTTGGATATCACATCTCATGTTATAGGAAGGATCTCAGATTTGGTATTAGAAGCATTGAGACATCACATCTCATGCTATAGGAAGGGTCTCAGGATTGGAATGGGAAGGAGTTGGATATCACATCTCATGTTATAGGAAGGGTCTCAGGATTGGAATGGGAAGGACTTCGATATCACATCTCATGTTATAGGAAGGCTCCCAGGTTTGGAAGGGGAAGGAGTTGGATATCACATTTCATGTTAGAGGTAGAATCTCAGGTTTGGTATTAGAGGCATTGAGATATAACATCTCATGCTATCAGAAGGGTCTCAGGATTGGAATGGGAAGGAGATGGATATCACATCTCATGCTAAAGGGAGGGTCTCAGGTTTGGAAGGGGAAGGATTTGAATATCACATCTTGTGTTATAGGAAGGATCTCAGGTTTGGTATTAGAAGAATTGAAATATCACATCTCATGCTATCGGAAGGATCTCAGGTTTGGTATTAGAAGCATTGAGATATCACATCTCATGCTATCAGAACGGTCTCAGGATTGGAATGGGAAGGAGTTGGATATCACATCTCATGCCAAAGGGAGGGTCTCAGGATTGGAATGGGAAGGACTTGGATATCACATCTCATGTTATAGGAAGGGTCTCAGGTTTGGTATTAGAAGCATTGAGATATCACATCTCATGCTATAGGAATGGTCTCAGGATTGGAATGGGAAGGAGTTGGATATTAGATTCTTGCTATAGAAAGGGTCTCAGGTTTGGAACGGAAAGGAGTTGGATATCACATCTCATGTTATAGGAAGGGTCTCAGGTTTGGTCTAAGCATTGAGATATCACATCTCTGCTATCGGAAGTTTCTCAGGATTGAAATGGGAAGGAGTTGGATATCCCATCTCATGTTATAGGACGGGTCTCAGGTTTGGTAATAGAATCATTGAGATATCACATCTCATGCTGTAGGAAGTGTCTAAGGATTGGAATGGGAAGGACTTGGATATCACATCTCATGCTATAGGTAGACTCTCAGGTTTGGAAAGGGAAGGAGTGGGATATCACATTTCATGTTCAAGGAAGGATCTCAGGTTTGGTATTAGAGGCATTGAGATATCACATCCCATGCTATAGGAAGGGTCTCAGGATTGGAATGGGAAGGATTTGGATATCACATCTCATGCTATAGGAAGGGTCTCAGGTTTGGTATAAGCATTGAGATATCACATCTCATGCTATAGGAAGGGTCTCAGGATTGGAATGGGAAGGAGTTGGATATCACATCTCATGCTATAGGTAGGCTCTCAGGTTTGGAAAGGGAAGGATTTGGATATCACATTTCATGTTAGAGGAAGGATCTCAGGTTTGGTATTAGAGGCATTGAGATATCACATCTCTGCTATCGGAAGTTTCTCAGGATTGAAATGGGAAGGAGTTGGATATCCCATCTCATGTTATAGGACGGGTCTCAGGTTTGGTAATAGAATCATTGAGATATCACATCTCATGCTGTAGGAAGTGTCTAAGGATTGGAATGGGAAGGACTTGGATATCACATCTCATGCTGTAGGTAGACTCTCTGGTTTGGAAAGGGAAGGAGTGGGATATCACATTTCATGTTCAAGGAAGGATCTCAGGTTTGGTATTAGAGGCATTAAGATATCACATCTCATGCTATAGGAAGGGTCTCAGGATTGGAATGGGAAGGATTTGGATATCACATCTCATGCTATAGGAAGGGTCTCAGGTTTGGTATAAGCATTGAGATATCACATCTCATGCTATAGGAAGGGTCTCAGGATTGGAATGGGAAGGAGTTGGATATCACATCTCATGCTATAGGTAGGCTCTCAGGTTTGGAAAGGGAAGGATTTGGATATCACATTTCATGTTAGAGGAAGGATCTCAGGTTTGGTATTAGAGGCATTGAGATATCACATCTCATGCTATAGGAAGGGTCTCACGATTGGAATGGGAAGGATTTGGATATCACATCTCATGCTATAGGAAGGGTCTCAGGTTTGCTATAAGCATTGAAATATCACATCCCATGCTATAGGAAGGGTCTCAGGATTGGAATGGAAGGAGTTGGATATCACATCTCATGTTATAGGAAGGATCTCAGATTTGGTATTAGAAGCATTGAGACATCACATCTCATGCTATAGGAAGGGTCTCAGGATTGGAATGGGAAGGAGTTGGATATCACATCTCATGTTATAGGAAGGGTCTCAGGATTGGAATGGGAAGGACTTCGATATCACATCTCATGTTATAGGAAGGCTCCCAGGTTTGGAAGGGGAAGGAGTTGGATATCACATTTCATGTTAGAGGTAGAATCTCAGGTTTGGTATTAGAGGCATTGAGATATAACATCTCATGCTATCAGAAGGGTCTCAGGATTGGAATGGGAAGGAGTTGGATATCACATCTCATGCTAAAGGGAGGGTCTCAGGTTTGGAAGGGGAAGGATTTGAATATCACATCTTGTGTTATAGGAAGGATCTCAGGTTTGGTATTAGAAGAATTGAAATATCACATCTCATGCTATCGGAAGGATCTCAGGTTTGGTATTAGAAGCATTGAGATATCACATCTCATGCTATCAGAACGGTCTCAGGATTGGAATGGGAAGGAGTTGGATATCACATCTCATGCTAAAGGGAGGGTCTCAGGATTGGAATGGGAAGGACTTGGATATCACATCTCATGTTATAGGAAGGGTCTCAGGTTTGGTATTAGAAGCATTGAGATATCACATCTCATGCTATAGGAATGGTCTCAGGATTGGAATGGGAAGGAGTTGGATATTAGATTCTTGCTATAGAAAGGGTCTCAGGTTTGGAACGGGAAGGAGTTGGATATCACATCTCATGTTATAGGAAGGGTCTCAGGTTTGGTCTAAGCATTGAGATATCACATCTCTGCTATCGGAAGTTTCTCAGGATTGAAATGGGAAGGAGTTGGATATCCCATCTCATGTTATAGGACGGGTCTCAGGTTTGGTAATAGAATCATTGAGATATCACATCTCATGCTGTAGGAAGTGTCTAAGGATTGGAATGGGAAGGACTTGGATATCACATCTCATGCTATAGGTAGACTCTCAGGTTTGGAAAGGGAAGGAGTGGGATATCACATTTCATGTTCAAGGAAGGATCTCAGGTTTGGTATTAGAGGCATTGAGATATCACATCCCATGCTATAGGAAGGGTCTCAGGATTGGAATGGGAAGGATTTGGATATCACATCTCATGCTATAGGAAGGGTCTCAGGTTTGGTATAAGCATTGAGATATCACATCTCATGCTATAGGAAGGGTCTCAGGATTGGAATGGGAAGGAGTTGGATATCACATCTCATGCTATAGGTAGGCTCTCAGGTTTGGAAAGGGAAGGATTTGGATATCACATTTCATGTTAGAGGAAGGATCTCAGGTTTGGTATTAGAGGCATTGAGATATCACATCTCATGCTATAGGAAGGGTCTCACGATTGGAATGGGAAGGATTTGGATATCACATCTCATGCTATAGGAAGGGTCTCAGGTTTGCTATAAGCATTGAAATATCACATCCCATGCTATAGGAAGGGTCTCAGGATTGGAATGGAAGGAGTTGGATATCACATCTCATGTTATAGGAAGGATCTCAGATTTGGTATTAGAAGCATTGAGACATCACATCTCATGCTATAGGAAGGGTCTCAGGATTGGAATGGGAAGGAGTTGGATATCACATCTCATGTTATAGGAAGGGTCTCAGGATTGGAATGGGAAGGACTTCGATATCACATCTCATGTTATAGGAAGGCTCCCAGGTTTGGAAGGGGAAGGAGTTGGATATCACATTTCATGTTAGAGGTAGAATCTCAGGTTTGGTATTAGAGGCATTGAGATATAACATCTCATGCTATCAGAAGGGTCTCAGGATTGGAATGGGAAGGAGTTGGATATCACATCTCATGCTAAAGGGAGGGTCTCAGGTTTGGAAGGGGAAGGATTTGAATATCACATCTCGTGTTATAGGAAAGATCTCAGGTTTGGTATTAGAAGAATTGAAATATCACATCTCATGCTATCGGAAGGATCTCAGGTTTGGTATTAGAAGCATTGAGATATCACATCTCATGCTATCAGAACGGTCTCAGGATTGGAATGGGAAGGAGTTGGATATCACATCTCATGCTAAAGGGAGGGTCTCAGGATTGGAATGGGAAGGACTTGGATATCACATCTCATGTTATAGGAAGGGTCTCAGGTTTGGTATTAGAAGCATTGAGATATCACATCTCATGCTATAGGAAGGGTCTCAGGAATGGAATGGGAAGGACTTGGATATCACATCTCATGATAAAGGAAGGGTCTAAGGTTTGGAAGGGGAAGGATTTGGATATCACATCTCATGTTATAGGACGGGTCTCAGGTTTGGTATTAGAAGCATTGTGATATCACATCTCATGCTATAGGAAGTGTCTCAGGATTGGAATGGGAAGGAGTTGGATATCACTTCTCATGCTATAGGAAGGGTTTAAGGTTTGGTAGAAGCATTGAGATATCACATCTCATGCTATAGGAAGAGTCTCAGGTTTGGGAAGGGAAGGATTTGGATTTCACATCTCATGTTATAGGATGGTTCTCATGTTTGGTTTTTGAAGCATTGAGATATCACATCTCATGCTATCGGAAGGGTCTCAGGTTTGGAATGGGAAGGAGTTGGATATCACATCTCATGTTATAGGAAGGATCTCATGTTTGGTATTAGAAGCATTGAGATATCACATCTCATGCTATAGGAAGGGTCTCCGGATTGGAATGTGAAGGATTTGGATATTACATCTCATGCTAAAGGAAGGATCTCAGGTTTGGAATGGGAAGGAGTTGGATATGACATCTCTTGTTATAGGGAGGGTCTCAGGATTTGAATGGCAAGGAGTTGGATATCACATCTCATGCCATAGGAAGGGTCTCAGGTTTGGTATAAGCATTGAGATATCACATCTCTGCTATCGGAAGGGTCTCAGGATTGGATTGGGAAGGAGTTGGATATCCCTTCTCATGCTATAGGAAGGGTCTCAGGTTGGAATGGGAAGGAGTTGGATATCACATCTCATGTTATAGGAAGGGTCTCAGGATTGGAATGGGAAGGATTTGGATATCGCATCTCTTGCTGTAGGAAGGGTCTCAGGTTTTTTATTAGAAACATTGAGATATCACATCTCATGCTATAGGAAGGGTTTTAGGATTGGAATGGGAAGTATTTGGATATCACATCTCATGCTAAAGGAAGGTTCTCAGGTTTGGAAGGGGAAGGATTTGGATATCATATCTCATGTTATAGGACGGGACCCAGGTTTGGTATTAGAAGCATTGAGATATCACATCTCATGGTATAGGAAGGGTCTCAGGGTTGGAATGGGAAGGAGTTGGATATCACATCTCATCCAATAGTAAGGGTCTCAGGTTTGGAATGGGAAGGAATTGGATATCACATCTCATGTTATAGGAAGGGTCTCAGGTTTGGTAGAAGCGTTGAGATATCACATCTCTGCTATCGGAAGGGTCTCAGGATTGGATTGGGAAGGAGTTGGATATCCCTTCTCATGCTATAGGAAGGGTCTCAGGATTTGAATGGCAAGGAGTTGGATATCACATATCATGCCATAGGAAGGGTCTCAGGTTTGGCATAAGAAGGAGTTGGATATCCCATCTCATGCTATAGGAAGGGTCTCAGGTTGGAATGGGAAGGAGTTGGATATGACATCTCATGTTATAGGAAGGGTCTCAGGATTGGAATGGGAAGGACTTGGATATCACATCTCATGCTGTAGGAAGGCTCTCAGGTTTGGAAAGGGAAGGAGTTGGATTTCACATTTCATGTTAGAGGTAGGATCTCAGGTTTGGTATTAGAGGCATTGAGATATCACATCTCATGCTATCAGAAGGGTATCAGGATTAGAATGGGAAGGAGTGGGATATCACATCTCATGCTAAAGGGAGGGTCTCAGGTTCGGAAGGGGAAGGATTTGGAAATCACATCTCATGTTATAGGAAGGATCTCATGTTTGGTATTAGAAGCATTGAGATATCACATCTCATGTTATAGGAAGGATCTCAGGTTTGGTATTAGAAGCATTGAGATATCACATCTCATGCTATAGGACTGGTCTCAGGATTGGAATGGGAAGGAGTTGGATATCACATCTCATGCTAAAGGAAGGGTCTCAGTTTTGGTAGAAGCATTGAGATTTCACATATCATGCTATAGGAAGGGTCTCAGGATTGGAATGGGAAGGAGTTGGATATCACATCTCATGCTATAGGAAGGGTCTCAGGTTTGGTATAAGCATTGAGATATCACATCTCTGCTATCGGAAGGGTCTCAGGATTGGAATGGGAAGGACTTAGATATCACATCTCATTCTATAGGGAGGGTCTCAGTATTGATATTAGAAGCATTGAGATATCACATCTCAAGCTATCGGAAGGGTCTCAGGATTGGAATGGGAAGGAGTTGGATATCACATCTCATGCTATAGGAAGGGTCTCAGGTTAGGAAGGGGAAGGAGTTGGATATCACATTTCATGTTAGAGGAAGGATCTCAGGTTTGGTATTAGAGGCCTTGAGATATCACATCTCATGCTATAGGAAGGGTCTCAGGATTGGAATGGGAAGGAGTTGGATATCACATCTCAAGCTATAGGAAGGGTCTCAGGTTTGGTATAAGCATTGAGATATCACATCTCATGCTATAGGAAGGGTCTCAGGATTGGAATGGGAAGGAGTTGGATATCACATCTCATGTTATAGGAAAGATCTCAGGTTTGGTATTAGAAGCATTGAGACATCACATCTCATGTTATAGGAAGGGTCTTAGGATTGGAATGGGAAGAAGTTGGATATCACATCTCATGCTATAGGAAGGGTCTCAGGTTTGGTATAAGCATTGAGATATCACATCTCATGCTATAGGAAGGGTCTCAGGATTGGAATGGGAAGGAGTTGTATATGACATCTCATGCCATAGGAAGGGTCTCAGGTTTGGTATACGCATTGAGATATCACATCACATGCTATAGGAAGGGTCTCAGGATTGGAATGGGAAGGACTTGAATATCACATCTCATGCTATAGGCAGGGTCTCAGGTTTGGAAAGGGAAGGAGATGGATATCACATTTCATGTTAGAGGTAGGATCTCAGGTTTGGTATTAGAGGCATTGAGATATCACATCTCATGCTATCAGAAGGGTCTCAGGATTGGAATGGGAAGGAGTTGTATATCACATCTCATGCTAAAGGGAGTGTCTCAGGTTTGGAAGGGGAAGGATTTGGAAATCACATCTCATGTTATAGGAAGGATCTCAGGTTTGGTATTAAAAGCATTGAGATATCACATCTCATGCTATCGGAAGTATCTCAGGTTTGGTATTAGAGGCATTGAGATATCACATCTCATGCTATCATAAGGGTCTCAGGATTGGAATGGGAAGGAGTTGGATATCACATCTCATGTTATAGGAAGGATCTCAGGTTTGGTATTAGAAGCATTGAGATATCACATCTCATGCTATAGGAAGGGTCTCAGGATTGGAATGGGAAGGAGTTGGATATCACATCTTATGCTATAGGAAGGGTCTCAGATTTGGTATAAGCAGTGAGATATCACATCTCATGCTATAGGAAGGGTCTCAGGATTGGAATGGGAAGGAGTTGGATATCACATCTCATGCTATAGGAAGGGTCTCAGGTTTGGAACGGGAAGGAGTTAGATATCACATCTCATGTTATAGGAAGAGTCTCAGGTTTGGTATAAGCATTGAGATATCACATCTCTGCTATCGGAGGTGTCTCAGGATTGGGATGGGAAGGAATTGGATATCACATCTCATGCTATAGGAAGGGTATCAGGTTTGGAACGGGAAGGAGTTGGATATCCCATCTCATGTTATAGGGCAGGTCTCAGGTTTGATATTAGAAGCATTGAGATATCACATCTCTGCTATTGGAAGGGTCTCAGGATTGGAATGGGAAGGACTTGGATATCAGAATTCATGTTATAGGAAGGGTCTCAGGTTTGGTATTAGAAGCATTGAGATATCACATCTCATGCTATAGGAAGGGTCTCAGGATTGAAATGGGAAGGACTTGGATATCACATCTCATGTTATAGGAAGGGTCTCAGGTTTGGTATTAGAAGCATTGAGATATCACATCTCATGCTATAGGAAGGGTCTCAGGAATGGAATGGGAAGGACTTGGATATCACATCTCATGATAAAGGAAGGGTCTAAGGTTTGGAAGGGGAAGGATTTGGATATCACATCTCATGTTATTGGACCGGTCTCAGGTTTGGTATTAGAAGCATTGAGATATCAAGTCTCATGGTATAGGACGGGAGTTTGATATCACATCTCATGCCATGGTATGGGTCTCAGGTTTTGTAGAAGCATTGGGATATCACATCTCATGCTATCGGAAGGGTATCAGGATTGGATTTGGAAGGAGTTGGATATCCCATCTCATGCTATAGGAAGGGTCTCAGGTTGGAATGGGAAGGAGTTGGATATGACATCTCATGTTATAGGAAGGGTCTCAGGATTGGAATGGGAAGGACTTGGATATCACATCTCATGCTGTAGGAAGGCTCTCAGGTTTGGAAAGGGAAGGAGTTGGATATCACATTTCATGTTAGAGTTAGGATCTCAGGTTTGGTATTAGAGGCATTGAGATATCACATCTCATGCTATCAGAAGGGTATCAGGATTGGAATGGGAAGGAGTTGGATATCACATCTCATGCTAAAGGGAGGGTCTCAGGTTCAGAAGGGGAAGGATTTGGATATCACATCTCATGTTATAGGAAGGATCTCAGGTTTGGTATTAGAAGCATTGAGATATCACATCTCATGCTATCGGATGGATCTCAGGTTTGGTATTAGAAGCATTGAGATATCACATCTCATGCTATAGGAAGGGTCTCAGGATTGGAATGGGAAGGAGTTGGATATCACATCTCATGTTATAGGAAGGATCTCAGGTTTGGTATTAGAAGCATTGAGATATCACATCTCATGCTATAGGACTGGTCTCAGGATTGGAATGGGAAGGAGTTGGATATCACATCTCATGCTATAGGAAGGGTCTCAGGTTTGGTATAAGCATTGAGATATCACATCTCAAGCTATCGGAAGGGTCTCAGGATTGGAATGGGAAGGAGTTGGATATCACATCTCATGTTATAGGAAGAGTCTCATGCTAAGACCTGATAGACCCTTCCTATAACATGAGATGGGAATATCCAACTCCTTCCCATTCCAATCCTGAGACCCTTCCGATAGCAGAGATGTGATATCTCAATGCTTATACCAAACCTGAGACCCTTCCTATAGCATGAGATGTGATATCCAACTCCTTCCCATTCCAATACTGAGACCCTTCCTATAGCATGAGATGTGATATCTCAATGCTTCTAATATCAAACTTGAGACCCTCCCTATAGCATGAGATGTGATATCCAAGTCCTTCCCATTCCAATCCTGAGACACTTCCTATAGCATGAGATGTGATATCTCAATGCTTCTAATACCAAACCTGAGACTCTTCCTATAACATGAGATGGGATATCCAACTCCTTCCCATTCCAATCCTGAGACCCTTCCGAAAGCAGAGATGTGATATCTCAATGCTTATACCAAACCTGAGACCCTTCCTATGGCATGAGATGTCATATACAGATCCTTCCCATTCCAATCCTGAGACCCTTCCTATAGCATGAGATGTGACATTTCAATGCTTATACCAAACCTAAAACCCTTCCTATAGCATGAGATGTGATATCCAACTCCTTCCCATTCCAATCCTGAGACCCTTCCTATAGCATGAGATGTGATATCCAATGGCTCTAATACCAAACCTGAGATCCTTCCTCTAACATGAAATGTGATATCCAACTCCTTCCCTTTCCAAACCTGAGAGCCTACCTATAGCATGAGATGTGATATCAAAGTCCTTCCCATTCCAATCCTTAGACCCTTCCTACAGCATGCAATATGATATCTCAATGATTCTAATAACAAACCTGAGACCCGTCCTATAACATGAGATGTGATATCCAACTCCTTCCCATTCCAATCCTGAGACACTTCCGATAGCAGAGATGTGATATCTCAATGCTTATACCAAACCTGAGACCCTTCCTATAACATGAGATGTGATATCCAATTCCTTCCCATTCCAAACCTGAGACCCTTCCTACAGCATGTGATGTGATATCTCAATGCTTCTAATACCAAACCTGAGACCAGTCCTATAACATGAGATGGGATATCCAACTCCTTCCCGTTCCAAACCTGAGACCCTTCCTATAGCATGAGATGTGATATCCAACTCCTTCCCGTTCCAAACCTGAGATCCTTCCTATAGCATGAGATGTGATATCCAACTCCTTCCCATTCCAATCCTGAGACCCTTATGATAGCATGAGATGTAATATCTCAATGCCTCTAATACCAAATCTGAGATTCTTCCGATAGCATGAGATGTGATATCTCAATGCTTCTTATACCAAACCTGAGATCCTTCCTATAACATGAGATGTGATATCCAAATCCTTCCCCTTCCAAACCTGAGACCCTCCCTTTAGCATGAGATGTGATATCCAAGTCCTTCCCATTCCAATCCTGAGACCCTTCCTATAGCATGTGATGTGATATCTCAATGCTTATACCAAACCTGAGACCCTTCCTATGGCATGAGATGTCATATACAACTCCTTCCCATTCCAATCCTGAGCCCTTCCTAATTCATGAGATGTGATATCTCAATGCTTATACCAAACCTGAGACTCTTCCTATAGCATGAGATGTGATATCCAACTTCTTCCCATTCCAATCCTGAGACCCTTCCTATAACATGAGATGTGATGTCTCAATGCTTCTAATACCAAACCTGAGATCTTTCCTATAACATGAGATGTGATATCCAACTCCTTCCCATTCCAATCCTGAGACCCTTCCTATAGCATGTGATGTGATATCTCAATGCTTATACCAAACCTGAGACCCTTCCTATAGCTTGAGATGTGATATCCAACTCCTTCCCATTCCAATCCTGAGACCCTTCCTATAGCATGAGATGTGATATCTCAATACTTCTAATACCAAACCTGAGATCCTTCTGATAACATGAGATGTGATATCCAAATCCTTCCCCTTCCAAACCTGAGACCCTCCCTTTAGCATGAGATGTGATATCCAACTCCTTCCGATTCCAATCCTGAGACCATTCTGATAGCATGAGATGTGATATCTCAATGCTTCTAATACCAAACATGAGATCCTTCCGATAGCATGAGATGTGATATCTCAATGCTTCTAATACCAAACCTGAGATCCTTCCTATAACATGAGATGTGATATCCAAATCCTTCCCTTTCCAAACCTGAGACCCTCCCTTTAGCATGAGATGTGATATCCAACTCCTTCCCATTCCAATCCTGAGACCCTTCTGATAGCATGAGATGTGATATCTCAATGCCTCTAATACCAAACCTGAGATCCTACCTCTAACATGAAATGTGATATCCAACTCTTTCCCCTTCCAAACCTGAGAGCCTTCCTATAGCATGAGATGTGATATCCAAGTCCTTCCCATTCCAATCCTGAGACCCTTCCTATAACATGAGATGTGATATCCAACTCCTTCCCATTCCAACCTGAGACCCTTCGTATAGCATGAGATGGGATATCCAGCTCCTTCCAAATCCAATCCTGATACCCTTCCGATAGCATGAGATGTGATATCCCAATGCTTATACCAAACCTGAGACCCATACTATTGCATGAGATGTGATATCAAACTCCTTCCCATTCCAATCCTGAGACCCTTCCTATAGCTTGAGATGTGATATCCAACTCTTTCTGATTCCAATTCTGAGACCCTTCCTATACCATGAGACTTGATATCTCAGTGCTTCTAATACCAAACCTGAGACCCGTCCTATAACATGAGATGTGATATCCAAATCCTTCCCCTTCAAACCTTAGACCCTTCCTTTATCATGAGATGTGATATCCAACTCCTTCCCATTCCAATCCTGAGACCCTTCCGATATCGTGAGATGTGATATCTCAATGCTTCTAATATCAAACTTGAGACCCTCCCTATAGCATGAGATGTGATATCCAAGTCCTTCCCATTCCAATCCTGAGACCCTTCCTATAGCATGAGATGTGATATCTCAATGCTTCTAATACCAAACCTGAGACCCTTCCTATAACATGAGATGGGAATATCCAACTCTTCCCATTCCAATCCTGAGACCCTTCCGATAGAAGAGATGTGATATCTCAATGCTCATACCAAACCTGAGATCCTTCCTATAGCATGAGATGTGATATCCTACTCCTTCCCATTCCAATCCTGAGACCCTTCCTATAGCATAAGATGTGATATCTCAATGCTTCTAATATCAAACTTGAGACCCTCCCTATAGCATGAGATGTGATATCCAAGTCCTTCCCATTCAAATCCTGAGACACTTCCTATAGCATGAGATGTGATATCTCAATGCTTCTAATACCAAACCTGAGACTCTTCCTATAACATGAGATGGGATATCCAACTCCTTCCCATTCCAATCCTGAGACCCTTCCGATAGCAGAGATGTGATATCTCAAAGCTTATACCAAACCTGAGACCCTTCCTATGGCTTGAGATGTCATATACAACTCCTTCCCATTCCAATCCTGAGACCCTTCCGATAGCATGAGATGTGATATCTCAATGCTTATACCAAGCCTGAGACCCTTCCTATAGCATGAGATGTGATATCCAACTCCTTCCCATTCCAATCATGAGACCCTTCCTATAGCATGAGATGTGATGTCTCAATGCTTCTAATACCAAACCTGAGATCCTTCGTTTAACATGAGATGTGATATCCAACTCCTTCCATTCCAATCCTGAGACCCTTCCTATAGCATGAGATGTGATATCTCAATGCTTATACCAAACCTGAGACCCTTCCTATAGCATGAGATGTGATATCCAACTCCTTCCCATTCCAATCCTGAGACCCTTCCTATAGCATGAGATGTGATATCTCAATGCCTCTAATACCAAACCTGAGATCCTTCCTCTAACATGAAATGTGATATCCAACTCCTTCCCTTTCCAAACCTGAGAGCCTATCCATAGCATGAGATGTGATATCCAAGTCCTTCCCATTCCAATCCTTAGACCCTTCCTACAGCATGCAATATATATGATATCTCAATGATTCTAATAACAATCCTGAGACCCGTCCTATAACATGAGATGGGATATCCAACTCCTTCCCATCCCAATCCTGAGACACTTCCGATTGCAGAGATGTGATATCTCAATGCTTATACCAAACCTGAGACTCTTCCTATAACATGAGATGTGATATCTGTTAGGAAAGATTTCGTAATTGTAGGTAATTTTCCTTCCATGTGGCAACCCCTAAACTTTTTGCTGTTGTTTTTCACCTTGTTCTCGACTTTGCCAGAGAAGTGCAGCCTTCTGCCGCACTCCTCTGGGCTTTCGCTCCTTTCTTACGGGGAAACTTGCATGGCCTTAAGACAGTCAGTACCGGGAAACGCTGTTTTCCGTAGTTTCTTTTATCATGTTGCGGCTTTCGTGCAACATGACACAAGAGGGCACTGTAAGCTAAGTTACTGCTCTCTTGGGATTCTAGCCTTCTACAGGCCCTAGATACTCTTTCAGGATTGTAACTGATCGGTGCAAGTGATTCACGGACGGTGAATGGTGGCAGCGATCGTTTCTTGTGTTTTGAGCTCCTTTTGGCGTTCTAAGCGCGTTTCTCGCACTTAACCCAAAATGATGGCCTGGCTCCCAAAATTGGCCAGACCACGAGGCTCCTTTATCCTGTCCGCTGACCGTCTTGCTCCCTTCACCTTCCCCAGGTCGAGCCGACCCGGGGCCTTCCTTATTTGGGCATGTACTTTCCCGCGAAACACGGATGCTTTCGCGGGCTTCTACATGTCTTGTGTGTGCCTCCAGGATGTGGGCTGGGATGTCTGGTCCCGTGTGAATGCCTGGGACCACCGTGGTCCGTGATAGGTCCACGAATGGTGTGAGTGTTGATGAGCGGATCTCCCATTGGGTCCCCACCGTTTTGGCACGAAGGGAACCGTGGATAAGAGGGGGCTGGAAACACCACTACCATGTCGATCTCCTGAGTTCTCACGAACGAAGGAATACAGGAGCCAAGTATCCTGCAACCAAGAGGCTGAACCGAGGAATCGCTGGTGACCCGCTGAAGGACTGCTCCTCTGCACTGCTGTCGCCTTGTGAAACCCTTTTCACCTTTGATCGAACCAGAAGGCCTGTACTAGTACTTCGACCCTTGGAATAGCGGGGATAGCTATTCTCGGCATCTTCACCAGCTCCTGCTAGTAAGCCTTCGGAAGCGTCTCTGGCCCATCCAGCAGACTGACCAGCCTACACAGGAGTCTTGCTCTGTAACTGCCACCAGGTTGTGTAGTATATCGAGTCCTTGTCACTCTCACACGATTCGTACACTTGGCGTTCCCAGGTCTGAAGTGAGTAGTGTACATTTGGCTCAGATACACACGGCCGCTCCGTTGCCCTGCTGTGGTAACAAACTGTGCGGGTTCCTTCGTTTGGGACGTCTTTTACTCAACTCTGCTGCTGCAGACTCAACACGACGACGAGACATCCCCTGCTCTTCTGAACCTGCCAGCGACTGAAACTGACGCGGAGAAGCCTGGGTCTGCTTGCATCGGGGACCGGTGAGTAGCATAGCTAGGAACTGGTCGCCCTCCTGCAGGAACCCATAGCTTTTCCCCGCTGTGTCAAAACAGCATGCCTTTCCGTACTCGCGCTCTGCTTCTGCCCTTGAGTCGCGGAACACTGTTCTTCTTCGTTTGTGCACTAAACTGAACTGCCTGATCTCCCTCGAAGAGACTCCCCTTTTGCCCGTTGGCACCAGCGTGTGCAGGTACTTTTGAGCACAAGGCTCCACTCTTCGTAGGGCTCGGACTTCCTTTTAGTTAGGTGCCTCTGAAGGCGGACTGGGTCTAAGCATTATTTCGCACTGCCTGTTTTCCTTCCCTTTTAGGTGGACTACACATTTCGTGCATCTAACGCTTGAGACTTGTTTGTATTTGTATATATATTGTATTGGTATGGTATGTGTTGGTTTACTAGAGTTGTATTGTGATTTCTCGCTACGGTCATTGTTTTAAAGGCCTTGGAATAAATGTGTATATATTTTTAATATAGCACCTGTTTGGAGTAGTTTGTAAGTGTCCTTGCTTTGTGTGCTCATTGCGGGCTTTCAGTCACCCTCACCTCTCTTGAGACCTAGTCTTGACCGCCGCGATCGCTACCTTGATTGGTCTGGCTTGTCCAGAGGTTACCCTGTTCCAAGAAATTAGGTTGGCCATCTGAACTTCTGCGCCACCAGGACAGAGTTCAGAAATCCGTCTTAACAATATCCAACTCCTTCCCATTCCAAACCTGAGACCCTTCCTATAGCATGAGATGTGATATCCAACTCCTTCCCATCCCAATCCTGAGACATTTCCGATTGCAGAGATGTGATATCTCAATGCTTATACCAAACCTGAGACTCTTCCTATAACATGAGATGTGATATCCAACTCCTTCCCGTTCCAAACCTGAGACCCTTCCTATAGCATGAGATGTGATATCCAACTCCTTCCCATTCCAATCCTGAGACCCTTCCGATAGCATGAGATGTGATATCTCAATGCTTCTAATACCAAACCTGAGATCCTTCCTATAACATGTGATGTGATATCCAAATTCTTCCCCTTCCAAACCTGAGACCCTCCCTTTAGCCTGAGATGTGATATCCAACTCCTTCCCATTCCAATCCTGAGACCCTTATGATAGCATGAGATGTGATATCTCAATGCCTCTAATACCAAACCTGAGATCCTTCCTATAACCTGAGATGTGATATCCAAATCCTTCCCCTTCCAAACCTGAGACCCTCCCTTTAGCATGAGATGTGATATCCAACTCCTTCCCATTCCAATCCTGAGACCCTTCTGATAGCATGAGATGTGATATCTCAATGCCTCTAATACCAAACCTGATATCCTACCTCTAACATGAAATGTGATATCCAACTCCTTCCCTTTCCAAACCTGAGACCCTGCCTATAGCATGAGATGTGATATCCAAGTCCTTCCCATTCCAATCCTGAGACCCTTCCTATAGCATGTGATGTGATATCTCAATGCTTATACCAAACCTGAGACCCTTCCTATGGCATGAGATGTCATATACAACTCCTTCCCATTCCAATCCTGAGACCCTTCCTATAGCATGTGATGTGATATCTCAATGCTTATAACAAACCTGAGACCCTTCCTATAGCTTGAGATGTGATATCCAACTCCTTCCCATTCCAATCCTGAGACCCTTCCTATAGTATGAGATGTGATATCTCAATACTTCTAATACCAAACCTGAGATCCTTCCGATAACATGAGATGTGATATCCAAATCCTTCCCCTTCCAAACCTGAGACCCTCCCTTTAGCATGAGATGTGATATCCAACTCCTTCCCATTCCAATCCTGAGACCCTTCTGATAGCATGAGATGTGATATCTCAATGCTTCTAATACCAAACCTGAGATCCTTCCGATAGCATGAGATGTGATATCTCAATGCTTCTAATACCAAACCTGAGCTCCTTCTTATAACATGAGATGTGATATGCAAATCCTTCCCCTTCCAAACCTGAGACCCTCCCTTTAGCATGAGATGTGATATCCAACTCCTTCCCATTCCAATCCTGAGACCCTTCTGATAGCATGAGATGTGATATCTCAATGCCTCTAATACCAAACCTGAGATCCTACCTCTAACATAAAATGTGATATCCAACTCTTTCCCCTTCCAAACCTGAGAGCCTTCCTATAGCATGAGATGTGATATCCAACTCCTTCCCGTTCCAAACCTGAGACCCTTCCTATAGCATGAGATGTGATATCCAACTCCTTCCCATCCCAATCCTGAGACATTTCCGATTGCAGAGATGTGATATCTCAATGCTTATACCAAACCTGAGACTCTTCCTATAACATGAGATGTGATATCCAACTCCTTCCCGTTCCAAACCTGAGACCCTTCCTATAGCATGAGATGTGATATCCAACTCCTTCCCATTCCAATCCTGAGACCCTTCCGATAGCATGAGATGTGATATCTCAATGCTTCTAATACCAAACCTGAGATCCTTCCTATAACATGTGATGTGATATCCAAATTCTTCCCCTTCCAAACCTGAGACCCTCCCTTTAGCATGAGATGTGATATCCAACTCCTTCCCATTCCAATCCTGAGACCCTTATGATAGCATGAGATGTGATATCTCAATGCCTCTAATACCAAACCTGAGATCCTTCCTATAACATGAGATGTGATATCCAAATCCTTCCCCTTCCAAACCTGAGACTCTCCCTTTAGCATGAGATGTGATATCCAACTACTTCCCATTCCAATCCTGAGACCCTTCTGATAGCATGAGATGTGATATCTCAATGCCTCTAATACCAAACCTGATATCCTACCTCTAACATGAAATGTGATATCCAACTCCTTCCCTTTCCAAACCTGAGACCCTGCCTATAGCATGAGATGTGATATCCAAGTCCTTCCCATTCCAATCCTGAGACCCTTCCTATAGCATGTGATGTGATATCTCAATGCTTATACCAAACCTGAGACCCTTCCTATGGCATGAGATGTCATATACAACACCTTCCCATTCCAATCCTGAGACCCTTCCTATAGCATGTCATGTGATATCTCAATGCTTATACCAAACCTGAGACCCTTCCTATAGCTTGAGATGTGATATCCAACTCCTTCCCATTCCAATCCTGAGACCCTTCCTATAGCATGAGATGTGATATCTCAATACTTCTAATACCAAACCTGAGATCCTTCCGATAACATGAGATGTGATATCCAAATCCTTCCCCTTCCAAACCTGAGACCCTCCCTTTAGCATGAGATGTGATATCCAACTCCTTCCCATTCCAATCCTGAGACCCTTCTGATAGCATGAGATGTGATATCTCAATGCTTCTAATACCAAACCTGAGATCCTTCCGATAGCATGAGATGTGATATCTCAATGCTTCTAATACCAAACCTGAGCTCCTTCTTATAACATGAGATGTGATATCCAAATCCTTCCCCTTCCAAACCTGAGACCCTCCCTTTAGCATGAAATGTGATATCCAACTCATTCCCATTCCAATCCTGAGACCCTTCTGATAGCATGAGATGTGATATCTCAATGCCTCTAATACCAAACCTGAGATCCTACCTCTAACATGAAATGTGATATCCAACTCTTTCCCCTTCCAAACCTGAGAGCCTTCCTATAGCATGAGATGTGATATCCAAGTCCTTCCCATTCCAATCCTGAGACCCTTCCTATAACATGAGATGTGATATCCAACTCCTTCCCATTCCAACCTGAGACCCTTTCTATAGCATGAGATGGGATATCCAACTCCTTCCAAATCCAATCCTGATACCCTTCCGATAGCATGAGATGTGATATCCCAATGCTTATACCAAACCTGAGACCCATACTATGGCATGAGATGTGATATCAAACTCCTTCCCATTCCAATCCTGAGACCCTTCCTATAGCTTGAGATGTGATATCCAACTCCTTCCCATTCTAATTCTGAGACCCTTCCTATACCATGAGACTTGATATCTCAATGCTTCTAATACCAAACCTGAGACCCGCCCTATAACATGAGATGTGATATCCAAATCCTTCCCCTTCCAAACCTTAGACCCTTCCTTTATCATGAGATGTGATATCCAACTCCTTCCCATTCCAATCCTGAGACCCTTCCGATATCATGAGATGTGATATCTCAATGCTTCTAATATCAAACTTGAGACCCTCCCTATAGCATGAGATGTGATATCCAAGTCCTTCCCATTCCAATCCTGAGACCCTTCCTATAGCATGAGATGTGATGTCTCAATGCTTCTAATACCAAACCTGAGACCCTTCCTATAACATGAGATGGGAATATCCAACTCCTTCCCATTCCAATCCTGAGACCCTTCCGATAGCAGAGATGTGATATCTCAATGCTTATACCAAACCTGAGATCCTTCCTATAACATGAGATGTGATATCCAACTCCTTCCCATTCCAATCCTGAGACACTTCCTATAGCATGAGATGTGATATCTCACTGCTTATACCAAACCTGAGACCCATCCTATAGCATGAGATGTGATATCCAACTCCTTCCCATTCCAATCCTGAGACCCTTCCTATAGCATATGTGATATCTCAATGCTTCTAATATCAAACGTGAGATCCTCCCTATAGCATGAGATGTGATATCCAAGTCCTTCCCATTCCAATCCTGAGACACTTCCTATAGCATGAGATGTGATATCTCAATGCTTCTAATACCAAACCTGAGACTCTTCCTATAACATGAGATGGGATATCCAACTCCTTCCCATTCCAATCCTGAGACCTTTCCGATAGCAGAGATGTGATATCTCAATGCTTATACCAAACCTGAGACCCTTCCTACGGCATGAGATGTCATATACAACTCCTTCCCATTCCAATCCTGAGACCCTTCCTATAGCATGAGATGTGATATCTCAATGCTTATAGCAAACCAGAGACCCTTCCTATAGCATGAGATGTGATATCCAACTCCTTCCCATTCCAATCCTGAGACCCTTCCTATAGCATGAGATGTGATGTCTCAATGCTTCTAATACCAAACCTGAGATCCTTCATATAACATGAGATGTGATATCCAACTCCTTCCCATTCCAATCCTGAGACCCTTATGATAGCATGAGATGTGATATCTCAATGCCTCTTATACCAAACCTGAGATCCTTCCGATAGCATGAGATGTGATATCTCAATGCTTCTAATACCAAACCTGAGATCCTTCCTATAATATGAGATGTGATTTCCAAATCCTTCCCCTTCCAAACCTGAGACCCTCCCTTTAGCATGAAATGTGATATCCAACTCCTTCCCATTCCAATCCTGAGACCCTTCTGATAGCATGAGATGTGATATCTCAATGCCTCTAATACCAAACCTGAGATCCTACCTCTAACATGAAATGTGATATCCATCTCCTTCCCTTTCCAAACCTGAGACCCTGCCTATAGCATGAGATGTGATATCCAACTCCTTCCCATTCCAATCCTGAGACCCTTCCTATAGCATGTGATGTGATATCTCAATGCTTATACCAAACCTGAGACCCTTCCTATGGCATGAGATGTCATATACAACTCCTTCCCATTCCAACCCTGAGACCCTTCCTATAGCATGAGATGTGATATCTCAATGCTTATACCAAACCTGAGACCCTTCCTATAGCATGAGATGTGATATCCAACTTCTTCCCATTCCAATCCTGAGACCCTTCCTATAGCATGAGATGTGATATCTCAATGCTTATACCAAACCTGAGACCCTTCCTATAGCTTGAGATGTGATATCCAACTCCTTCCCATTCCAATCCTGAGACCCTTCCTATAGCATGAGATGTGATATCTCAAGGCCTCTAATACCAAACCTGAGATCCTTCCTCTAACATGAAATGTGATATCCAACTCCTTCCCCTTCCAAACCTGAGAGCCTTCCTATAGCATGAGATATGATATCCAAGTCCTTCCCATTCCAATCCTGAGACCCTTCCTATAACATGAAATGTGATATCCAACTCCTTCCCATTCTAACCTGAGACCCTTCCTATAGCATGAGATGGGATATCCAACTCCTTCCAAATCCAATACTGATACCCTTCCGATAGCATGAGATGTGATATCCCAATGCTTCTACCAAACCTGAGACCCATACTATGGCATGAGATGTGATATCAAACTCCTTCCCATTCCAATCCTGAGACGCTTCCTATAGCTTGAGATGTGATATCCAACTCCTTCCCATTCCAATTCTGAGACCCTTCTTATACCATGACACTTGATATCTCAATGCTTCTAATACCAAACCTGAGACCCGTCCTATAACATGAGATGTGATATCCAAATCCTTCCCCTTCCAAACCTTAGACCCTTCCTTTATAATGAGATGTGATATCCAACTCCTTTCCATTCCAATCCTGAGACCCTTCCGATATCATGAGATTTGTTATCTCAATGCTTCTAATATCAAACTTGAGACCCTCCCTATAGCATGAGATGTGACATCCAAGTCCTTCCCATTCCAATCCTGAGACCCTTCCTATAGCATGAGATGTGATATCTCAATGCTTCTAATACCAAACCTGAGACCCTTCCTATAACATGAGATGGGATATCCAACTCCTTCCCATTCCAATCCTGAGACCCTTCCGATAGCAGAGATGTGATATCTCAATGCTTATACCAAACCTGAGACCCTTCTTAAGGCCTGAGATGTCATATACAACTCCTTCCCATTGCAATCCTGAGACCCTTCCTATAGCATGAGATGTGATATCTCAATGCTTATACCAAATCTGAGACCCTTCCTATAGCATGAGATGTGATATCCAACACCTTCCCATTCCAATTCTGAGACCCTTCCTATAGCATGAGAAGTGATATCTCCATGCTTATACCAAACCTGAGACCCTTCCTATAGCATGAGATGTGATATCCAAATCCTTCCCATTCCAATCATGAGACCCTTCCTATAGCATGAGATGTGATATCTCAATGCTTATACCAAACCTGAGCCTACCTATAGCATGAGATGTGATATCCAAGTCCATCCCATTCCAATCCTTAGACCCTTCCTACAGCATGCGATTGTTAAGACGGATTTCTGAACTCTGTCCTGGTGGCGCAGAAGTTCAGAAGGCCAACCTAATTACTTGGAACAGGGTAACCTCTGGACAAGCCAGACCAATCAAGGTAGCGATCGCGGCGGTCAAGACTAGGTCTCAAGAGGGGTGAGGGTGACTGAAAGCCCGCAATGAGCACACAAAGCAAGAGCGCTTACAAACTACTCCAAACAGTTGTTATATCAAAAATAGATACACATTTATTTTAAGGCCTTTAAAATAATGACCGTAGCGAGAAAATCACAATATCACAATATTAAACCAACACATACCATATCAACACAATATATATACAAATACACAGTCGCAAGCGTTTAAAGCACGAAATATGTAGTCCACCTGCCAGGGAAGGAAAACAGGCAGTGCGATACCGCTTTAGACTCAGTTCGCCTTCAGAGGCACCTACTAGATCGAAGTCCGAGCCCTGCGAAGAGTGGAGCCTTGTGCTCAAAGTACCTGCCACGCCGGTGCCAACGGGCAAAAGGGGAAGCTCTTCGGAGGAAGTCAGGCAGTTCGGGTTAGTGCACAGCAGAAGGAGAACAGGTTCCGTAACTCAAGCGCAGCCTCCACAGCGGGCAGAAGCAGAGCGCGAGTACGGCCAAAAGGGTGCTGTTTTTACACAGCAGGGAAAAGCAATGGGATACTGCAGGAGGGCGACCAGATCCTAGCTAAACTACTCACCGGTCCCCGAAGCAAGCAGACCCAGGCTTCTCCACGTTCGTTTCAGCAGCTGGCAGGTTCAGAAGAGCAGGGAACGCCTCGTAGTCGTGTAGAGCAAAAAGACGTCCCAATCGACGAAACCAGCACAGTTTGTTGCCGCAGCAGGACAACGGAGCGGCCGTGTGTATTCGAGCCAAATGTACACTCCTCCCTTCAGACTTGGGAACGCCAAGTGTACGAAGCGTGGGAGAGTGACAAGGACTCGGAATACAACACAACCTGGCGGCGGTTACAGAGCAGGACTCCCTTGTAAGCTGGTCAGTCAACTGGATGGCCCAGAGACACTTCCGAAGGCTTACTTGGCAGGAGAGGATGAAGTCGCCGGGAATAGCTGTTCCTGCTATTCCAAAGGTCGAAGCACCAGTACAGGCCTTCTGGTTCGATCCAAGGAGGAAAGGGTTTCACAGGACGACAGCAGTGCAAAGGAGGATTCCTTCAGCGGGTCACCAGCGATTCCTCGGTCCAGCCTCTTGGTTGCAGGATACTTGGCTCCTGTATTCCTTCGTTCGTGAGAACTCAGGAGATCGACCTGGTAGTGGTGTTTCCAGCTCCCTCTTATCCACGGTTCCCTTCGCGCCAAAACGGAGGGGAGCAAATGGGAGATCCGCTCATCAACACACATACCATACGTGGACCAATCACGGACCACGGTGGTCCCAGGCATTCACACCACCCTAGACTCTCTGGCACCCAGGATGTGTATTGGGACCAGACATCCCAGCCCCCACCCTGGAGGCACACAAACGACATGTAGAAGCCCGCGAAAGCAACCACGTTTCGCGGGAAAGTACATGCCCAAATAAGGAAGGCCCCGGGTCGCCCGACCTGGGGAAGGTGAAGGGAGCATGACGGTCAGTGGACAGGACAAAGGAGCCTCGTGGTCTGGCCATTTTGGGAGCCAGGCCACCATTTTGGGTTCAGTGCGAAAAACGTGCTCAGAACGCCAAAAGGAGCTCAAAATAAACAAAACGATCGCTGCCACCATTCCAGACCCTGAATGACTTGCACCGATCAAATACCATCCTAAAAGAGTATCTAGGGCCTGTAGAAGGCTAGAGACCCAAGAGAGCTGTAACTTAGCTTACAGTGCCCTCTTGTGTCATGTTGCACTAAAGCCGCAACATGATAAAAGAAACTACGGGAAACAGCGTTCCCCGGTACTGACTGTCTTAAGGGCATGTCAGTTTCCCCGTAAGAAAGGAGCGAAAGCCCAGAGAAGTGCGGCAGAAGGCTGTACTTCTCTGGCAAAGTCAAGAACAAGGTTAAAAACAATAGCAAAAAGTTTAGGGGTTGCCACATGGAAGGAAAATTCCCTACAATTACGAAATCTTTCCTAACACTCGCCCCTCCCAGACTATGGACAGGGGGAACTAATCCACCCCTGGATGAGTCTCTTGTTCAGGTCGGTTAAACATTCTGGACAACCCATCAGCATTGCTATGTTGGACACCTGGCCTATGCTCAATAGTGAAGTCGAAGCCTTGTAGACTTATGGACCACCTAAGCAACTTTGGATTCTCCCCCTTCATGTTCATTAGCCACTTTAACGGCTTATGGTCAGTCTGCACAGTGAAGTGGGTCCCATAGAGGTAGGGCCTCAGCTTCCTTAGGGCCCACACAACAGAGAAACATTCTTTCTCTACCGTGGACCATCTGAGCTCTCTGTCCTTAAACTGGCGACTAATAAAACCGATAGGGTGTTCCTTACCCTTCTCATCTACTTGTGATAGTACAGCTCCTATCCCAGTGTCAGAGGCATCCGTCTGCACGATAAAAGGTCTTTGATAATCCGGGGCCCTAAGGACAGGGGCCTGGCACCAGGAGTCTTTTAAGCCATTGAAGGCCTTCTCACACTCGTCGGTCCAAGTTACCTTCTTGGGTTTCTTCGGAGTTGTGAGGGCAGTCAGAGGAGCAGCTATGGTGCCATAGTCTGCCACAAAAGTGCGGTAATACCCCGTGAGTCCTAAAAAGGCTCTCACTTGGGTTTGCGTAGTGGGGGTAGGCCAGTCTTGTACTGCTTGTACCTGACTGAGTAGAGGCTGTCTCCTCCCTCCACCTACTTCATGTCCAAGGTAAACCACTGAGCCTTGTCCATTTTGGTGAGGGGCCACGCGGACACCCTCAAAAGAGCTCTCTGAAGGACTGCTTTGGAACAGGTCGGGGAGAGGTTCAGACTCCTCTTCCTCAACGTCTGAAGCCAATAGCAGTGCTGCGATTTCGCCGCTTGGGACGAAAGCCTTCAGCCTATTCATGTGAAACACTTTGGGAGCCTTTCCAGGCCTTCCAAGGTCCACTGAATAGTTAACCTCACCCAGGGGCTCCACCACTGGGTAAGGGCCTGACCAATTGTCCTGTAAAGCTTGAGGCCTTATGGGATTCATGATCAGGACCTGCTGACCAAGTGTAAAGTTGATGAGGGAAGCTTTCTGGTCGTACCAAGGTTTCACCAGCGCTTGCCCTGCCTTCAATTTATCACTAGCCAAGCCCATCAGAAGTACCATCCGTTTTCTGAGCCCTAGCACATAATCAACTACATTGGTAGTAACAGGGGGAGTGGGCATCTCCCATCCCTCCTTGACAATGGCTAAGGGTCCCCGTACGGGATGACCGAACAGAAGTTTGAAGGGGCTGAAGCCAACACCCTCCTGTGGTACCTCTCGGTAGGCAAACAGTAAGCATGAAACAAGAAGATCCCATTTTCTTCTCTGGGGCTCCTCCAGAGCCCCAATCATGCTCGTTAACGTCCTGTCGAAACGCCCCCCCAGACCATTGGTCTGGGGGTGGTATGCAGAAGAGAACCTGTAGGTGACCCCACATTCTTTCCACATAGCCTGCCTATACTTCGACATAAAGTTGCTGCCATGATCCGACACAACTTCTTTAGGGAAGCCAACCCTAGTAAACATGCCGAGTAAAGCTTCTGCAACTGGCTTGGCAGTTACAGTTGTAAATGGGACGGCCTCAGGATACCTGGTTGCATGGTCGACCAGCACCAGGATAAACCTATTGCCTGAGGATGTTTGCGGGTCAAGGGGACCAACCATGTCGATCCCTACCCTTTCAAATGGTACCCCCACAACTGGGAGCGGTACCAACGGAGCTTGGATTGTCGCGCCAACCTTACCAGACAACTGGCAGGAGGCACAACTCCTGCAGTGACTTTCTACTTGCTCCCCCATCTTGGGCCAGTAGAAGTGCATGGATAACCTTTGCTTGGTTTTCCTCATACCGAGGTGACCAGCAATGGGAACTTCATGCGCCAACTGCAGGAGGAAGGGCCTAACAGCAAGGGGAACCACCAACCTCCTATGGTCTCCTTCTGTAGACTCTGTGGGCTCACTATACAGGAGTCCACCTTCCTGGTAAATCCTACGCATCCCAGGAGGTTCACCCTCAAGCTGGGAGCAGGCCTGTCTCCTTAGGCCTTCCAGAGATGGGCACTCACGTTGGCCTTTACTGAATTCGTCCCTATCAGGACCTCCTTCAACTAACAAGTCTTTTAGTTCAGGATGATCGTTGGGGTCGAATACTTCAGGCATCGCCACCTCCTCGTCAGGCCCGGGCGATTGACCAACTTCCTCCACCGCAGTGGTAGGCGAGCTCGGGGGAATATTCTCTTTCCCTCGTTTTGACTTGTAGACTCCTTTCGCCTTGGGCTTCCCCTTCGGCTGGGGCGGCGTATTGGACTTGGCCAATGCTGCCCGTGCTTGAGACCGTGTGTAGGGTCTTTCGGCAGTGTCTCCTACGAGCCCTAAAGCTCTGAGATCATTACCTAACAAGACCTTTCCCGGGACGTTTCTCTGAATGCTCACTGGAATCCTGACTGCTGTACCATTTAAAGTAAGATTTACAGGGATCACGGGAAACATACGGAGGGGGCTGTCAGCCAACTTAGTGGGCATCAGAGTAGCTCTGGCAACTTCCTCTGAGTCTACCAAGGTAGAATCCACTACAGTGCGACTGCACCCACTATCCCTAAGAGCTGGAGTATCCACTCCATTGATCAGCACACTATCTTTAAAGTAGTGCTTGGTATTATCCGGAATCCTAGCATAAGCCTCTGCGACTTTAGGCTCCCAGGAACCCAGGGACACTAAAACTACCTCAGCCTCTATCCCGCTGGGAAATGAGTCTGAGGAGAAGGATGCTCCTGTAATCTCTTCTTCCTCGTAGGAGGAGAAGGCCAGATTAGCGGAGTGGACCCCCAAAGGTCTAACCTTACACCGGGGATCCCCTTTCACATGGTCAGTTGCTCCACAAGACAAACAAGCCCCAGTGGGTCTGTTTACGTAGGGAGGCTTATTGTAACCAGAGTTCTGTTTCGGAGGCTGACCTCCACTACCCTGTGAGTTCTCTTGTGTCTTACCCTTGTTTTTCTTTTTGTGGCCCTTATGGGAAGAAGATTTAGCAGATTCCCCACCCTCCATATCTTTGGACTTTTTCCCTTCCTCCTGCTTACCAGGATGAGTTTTGTCCTTATGGGACACTCGATGTGACACCCATAAGTCTGCTGCAATGGCCAGCTTCTTAGGATCTATCTCCTTCGAATCGGCCAAATGCTGCTTAAGCTCCGGGGAAGAAGAAGCAAAAATATGTTCCAGCATGACAAGATTTATCATGCCTTCGAAGGTAGAAACCTTATAATCTTCGACCCAGCCAGTTAAGTTTTTCAAGGATTCAGCGACATAAGATACCCAAGTACCACCTTCCTTTTTCTTATACTCTCGAAAACGCTTTAAATATTGGGCCGGAGTCTTCCCAAACTTTAAAATGAGAGTTTGCTTTAACATTGCGAAATCAGCCCGCTCAGCCTTCGACATTTCCATAATGGCACTACAGCCAGAATGGGGCAGTCTACTGAGCAACCACGCAATCTTATCAGCACTGTCAACTTTTTGAACCTCGCATGCATACTCAAACGCATTCAGCCAGTCCATAATGTCATTCCTTTCTTCATATACACTGAGCAGATCTTTTGGAAACCGTGGATGAGAGGAAGCCCCAGACCCATGTCCAGGACCCTTGGACCCATTTGCAACCTGAAGCTTGGCCAGTTCCAACTGGTGATCCCTGTCTTTCTGTTTTTCTGCCTGTTCGATTTTTAGTTTGGCTATGCTGAATTCAAGCTCCTGCTGCCTAAACCGCAGCTCTTGCTTCTTGAATTCAAGCATAGCCTCCCCATCAACACTGGCAGAGGAAACATTAAACATTACATCCTCCCTGTCCTCGTGGTCGCGATGGATCAGTGCAGCGGCAGAACCGTCGGTTCTACCAGTGAGAGCAGCCCCACCACCTTCTGCACTGTCCTCGGAAGTTATAGCGTCAAGCTGCGCTTCTTGCCACGCCACGATTCTCTGGATCATTTCCAATTTTGTGCCTTGAGAGGAAACACCTCTCTCCGCACACATCTTTTTCAATGTTTCTGATTTGGAAGCATTTAAAGTTAACAAGGTATTTGCTTCCATACTGTTTGATAGGACTATGGCCTTTTTAAAGTTATTCTATAACAATTCACTACGTGTACTGTTTGGAATAACCTGAAATGCCTTAGTTCGAGCGCAACACTGGATACCTTCAGTCGTATCCCACCGCTGTACACCAATTTGTTAAGACGGATTTCTGAACTCTGTCCTGGTGGCGCAGAAGTTCAGAAGGCCAACCTAATTACTTGGAACAGGGTAACCTCTGGACAAGCCAGACCAATCAAGGTAGCGATCGCGGCGGTCAAGACTAGGTCTCAAGAGGGGTGAGGGTGACTGAAAGCCCGCAATGAGCACACAAAGCAAGAGCGCTTACAAACTACTCCAAACAGTTGTTATATCAAAAATAGATACACATTTATTTTAAGGCCTTTAAAATAATGACCGTAGCGAGAAAATCACAATATCACAATATTAAACCAACACATACCATATCAACACAATATATATACAAATACACAGTCGCAAGCGTTTAAAGCACGAAATATGTAGTCCACCTGCCAGGGAAGGAAAACAGGCAGTGCGATACCGCTTTAGACTCAGTTCGCCTTCAGAGGCACCTACTAGATGGAAGTCCGAGCCCTGCGAAGAGTGGAGCCTTGTGCTCAAAGTACCTGCCACGCCGGTGCCAACGGGCAAAAGGGGAAGCTCTTCGGAGGAAGTCAGGCAGTTCGGGTTAGTGCACAGCAGAAGGAGAACAGGTTCCGTAACTCAAGCGCAGCCTCCACAGCGGGCAGAAGCAGAGCGCGAGTACGGCCAAAAGGGTGCTGTTTTTACACAGCAGGGAAAAGCAATGGGATACTGCAGGAGGGCGACCAGATCCTAGCTAAACTACTCACCGGTCCCCGAAGCAAGCAGACCCAGGCTTCTCCACATTCGTTTTAGCAGCTGGCAGGTTCAGAAGAGCAGGGAACGCCTCGTAGTCGTGTAGAGCAAAAAGACGTCCCAATCGACGAAACCAGCACAGTTTGTTGCCGCAGCAGGACAACGGAGCGGCCGTGTGTATTCGAGCCAAATGTACACTCCTCCCTTCAGACTTGGGAACGCCAAGTGTACGAAGCGTGGGAGAGTGACAAGGACTCGGAATACAACACAACCTGGCGGCGGTTACAGAGCAGGACTCCCTTGTAAGCTGGTCAGTCAACTGGATGGCCCAGACACTTCCGAAGGCTTACTTGGCAGGAGAGGATGAAGTCGCCGGGAATAGCTGTTCCTGCTATTCCAAAGGTCGAAGCACCAGTACAGGCCTTCTGGTTCGATCCAAGGAGGAAAGGGTTTCACAGGACGACAGCAGTGCAAAGGAGGATTCCTTCAGCGGGTCACCAGCGATTCCTCGGTCCAGCCTCTTGGTTGCAGGATACTTGGCTCCTGTATTCCTTCGTTCGTGAGAACTCAGGAGATCGACCTGGTAGTGGTGTTTCCAGCTCCCTCTTATCCACGGTTCCCTTCGCGCCAAAACGGAGGGGAGCCAATGGGAGATCCGCTCATCAACACACATACCATACGTGGACCAATCACGGACCACGGTGGTCCCAGGCATTCACACCACCCTAGACTCTCTGGCACCCAGGATGTGTATTGGGACCAGACATCCCAGCCCCCACCCTGGAGGCACACAAACGACATGTAGAAGCCCGCGAAAGCAACCACGTTTCGCGGGAAAGTACATGCCCAAATAAGGTAGGCCCCGGGTCGCCCGACCTGGGGAAGGTGAAGGGAGCAAGACGGTCAGTGGACAGGACAAAGGAGCCTCGTGGTCTGGCCATTTTGGGAGCCAGGCCACCATTTTGGGTTCAGTGCGAAAAACGTGCTCAGAACGCCAAAAGGAGCTCAAAATAAACAAAACGATCGCTGCCACCATTCCAGTCCCTGAATGACTTGCACCGATCAAATACCATCCTAAAAGAGTATCTAGGGCCTGTAGAAGGCTAGAGACCCAAGAGAGCTGTAACTTAGCTTACAGTGCCCTCTTGTGTCATGTTGCACTAAAGCCGCAACATGATAAAAGAAACTACGGGAAACAGCGTTCCCCGGTACTGACTGTCTTAAGGGCATGTCAGTTTCCCCGTAAGAAAGGAGCGAAAGCCCAGAGAAGTGCGGCAGAAGGCTGTACTTCTCTGGCAAAGTCAAGAACAAGGTTAAAAACAATAGCAAAAAGTTTAGGGGTTGCCACATGGAAGGAAAATTCCCTACAATTACGAAATCTTTCCTAACAGCGATGTGATATCTCAATGATTCTAATACCAAACCAGAGACCCGTCCTTTAACATGAGATGGGATATCCAACTCCTTCCCATTCCAATCCTGAGCCACTCCTGATAGCAGAGATGTGATATCTCAATGCTTATACCAAACCTGAGACCCTTCCTATAACATGAGATGTGATATCCAACTCCTTCCCGTTCCAAACCTAAGACACTTCCTATAGCATATGTGATATCCAACTCCTTCCCATTCCAAACATGAGACCCTTCCTATAGCAAGAATGTAACATCCAACTCCTACCCATTCCAATCCTGAGACCATTCCTATAGCATGAGATGTGATGTCTCAATGCTTCCAATACCAAACCTGAGATCCTTCCTATAACATGAGATGTGATATCCAACTCCTTCCCATTCCAATCCTGAGACCCTTATGATAGCATGAGATGTGATATCTCAATGCCTCTTATACCAAACCTGAGATCCTTCCGATAGCATGAGATGTGATATCTCAATGCTTCTAATACCAAACCTGAGATCCTTCCTATAATATGAGATGTGATTTCCAAATCCTTCCCCTTCCAAACCTGAGACCCTCCCTTTAGCATGAGATGTGATATCCAACTCCTTCCCATTCCAATCCTGAGACCCTTCTGATAGCATGAGATGTGATTTCTCAATGCCTCTAATACCAAACCTGAGATCCTACCTCTAACATGAAATGTGATATCCATCTCCTTCCCTTTCCAAACCTGAGACCCTGCCTATAGCATGATATGTGATATCCAAGTCCTTCCCATTCCAATCCTGAGACCCTTCCTATAGCATGTGATGTGATATCTCAATGCTTATACCAAACCTGAGACCCTTCCTATGGCATGAGATGGCATATACAACTCCTTCCCATTCCAATCCTGAGACCCTTCCTATAGCATGAGATGTGATATCTCAATGCTTATACCAAACCTGAGACCCTTCCTATAGCATGCGATGTGATATCCAACTTCTTCCCATTCCAATCCTGAGACCCTTCCTATAGTATGAGATGTGATATCTCAATGCTTATACCAAACCTGAGACCCTTCCTATAGCTTGAGATGTGATATCCAACTCCTTCCCATTCCAATCCTGAGACCCTTCCTATAGCATGAGATGTGATATCTCAAGGCCTCTAATACCAAACCTGAGATCCTTCCTCTAACATGAAATGTGCTATCCAACTCCTTCCCCTTCCAAACCTGAGAGCCTTCCTATAGCATGAGATATGATATCCAAGTCCTTCCCATTCCAATCCTGAGACCCTTCCTATAACATGAAATGTGATATCCAACTCCTTCCCATTCCAACCTGAGACCCTTCCTATAGCATGAGATGGGATATCCAACTCCTTCCAAATCCAATACTGATACCCTTCCGATAGCATGAGATGTGATATCCCAATGCTTCTACCAAACCTGAGACCCATACTATGGCATGAGATGTGATATCAAACTCCTTCCCATTCCAATCCTGAGACCCTTCTTATACCATGAGACTTGATATCTCAATGCTTCTAATACCAAACCTGAGACCCGTCCTATAACATGAGATGTGATATCCAAATCCTTCCCCTTCCAAACCTTAGACCCTTCCTTTATCATGAAATGTGATATCCAACTCCTTCCCATTCCAATCCTGAGACCCTTCCGATATCATGAGATGTGATATCTCAATGCTTATACCAAATCTGAGACCCTTCCTATGGCCTGAGATGTCATATACAACTCCTTCCCATTCCAATCCTGAGACCCTTCCTATAGCATGAGATGTGATATCTCAATGCTTATACCAAATCTGAGACCCTTCCTATAGCATGAGATGTGATATCCAACTCCTTCCCATTCCAATCCTGAGACCCTTCCTATAGCATGAGAAGTGATATCTCCATGCTTATACCAAACCTGAGACCCTTCCTATAGCATAAGATGTGATATCCAAATCCTTCCCATTCCAATCCTGAGACCCTTCCTATAGCATGAGATGTGATATCTCAATGCTTATACCAAACCTGAGACCCTTCCTATAGCATGAGATGTGATATCCAACTCCTTCCCATTCCAATCCTGAGACCCTTCCTATAGCATGAGATGTGATGTCTCAATGCTTCTAATACCAAACCTGAGATCCTTCCTATAACATGAGATGTGATATCCAACTCCTTCCCATTCCAATCCTGAGACCCTTATGATAGCATGAGATGTGATATCTCAATGCCTCTTATACCAAACCTGAGATCCTTCCGATAGCATGAGATGTGATATCTCAATGCTTCTAATACCAAACCTGAGATCCTTCCTATAATATGAGATGTGATTTCCAAATCCTTCCCCTTCCTAACCTGAGACCCTCCCTTTAGCATGAAATGTGATATCCAACTCCTTCCCATTCCAATCCTGAGACCCTTCTGATAGCATGAGATGTGATATCTCAATGCCTCTAATACCAAACCTGAGATCCTACCTCTAACATGAAATGTGATATCCATCTCCTTCCCTTTCCAAACCTGAGACCCTTCCTATAGCATGTGATGTGATATCTCAATGCTTATACCAAACCTGAGACCCCTCCTATGGCATGAGATGTCATATACAACTCCTTCCCATTCCAACCCTAAGACCCTTCCTATAGCATGAGATGTGATATCCAACTTCTTCCCATTCCAATCCTGAGACCCTTCCTATAGCATGAGATGTGATATCTCAATGCTTATACCAAACCTGAGACCCTTCCTATAGCATAAGATGTGATATCCAAATCCTTCCCATTCCAATCCTGAGACCCTTCCTATAGCATGAGATGTGATATCTCAATGCTTATACCAAACCTGAGACCCTTCCTATAGCATGAGATGTGATATCCAACTCCTTCCCATTCCAATCCTGAGACCCTTCCTATAGCATGAGATGTGATGTCTCAATGCTTCTAATACCAAACCTGAGATCCTTCCTATAACATGAGATGTGATATCCAACTCCTTCCCATTCCAATCCTGAGACCCTTATGATAGCATGAGATGTGATATCTCAATGTCTCTTATACCAAACCTGAGATCCTTCCGATAGCATGAGATGTGATATCTCAATGCTTCTAATACCAAACCTGAGATCCTTCCTATAATATGAGATGTGATTTCCAAATCCTTCCCCTTCCAAACCTGAGACCCTCCCTTTAGCATGAAATGTGATATCCAACTCCTTCCCATTCCAATCCTGAGACCCTTCTGATAGCATGAGATGTGATATCTCATTGCCTCTAATACCAAACCTGAGATCCTACCTCTAACATGAAATGTGATATCCATCTCCTTCCCTTTCCAAACCTGAGACCCTGCCTATAGCATGAGATGTGATATCCAAGTCCTTCCCATTCCAATCCTGAGACCCTTCCTATAGCATGTGATGTGATATCCAAGTACTTCCCATTCCAATCCTGAGACCCTTCCTATAGCATGTGATGTGAAATCTCAATGCTTATACCAAACCTGAGACCCTTCCTATGGCATGAGATGTCATAAACAACTCCTTCCCATTCCAACCCTGAGACCCTTCCTATAGCATGAGATGTGATATCTCAATGCTTATACCAAACCTGAGACCCTTCCTATAGCTTGAGATGTGATATCCAACTTCTTCCCATTCCAATCCTGAGACCCTTCCTATAGCATGAGATGTGATATCCCAATGCTTCTACCAAACCTGAGACCCATACTATGGCATGAGATGTGATATCAAACTCCTTCCCATTCCAATCCTGAGACGCTTCCTATAGCTTGAGATGTGATATCCAACTCCTTCCCATTCCAATTCTGAGACCCTTCTTATACCATGAGACTTGATATCTCAATGCTTCTAATACCAAACCTGAGACCCGTCCTATAACATGAGATGTGATATCCAAATCCTTCCCCTTCCAAACCTTAGACCCTTCCTTTATAATGAGATGTGATATCCAACTCCTTCCCATTCCAATCCTGAGACCCTTCCGATATCATGAGATTTGTTATCTCAATGCTTCTAATATCAAACTTGAGACCCTCCCTATAGCATGAGATGTGACATCCAAGTCCTTCCCATTCCAATCCTGAGACCCTTCCTATAGCATGAGATGTGATATCTCAATGCTTCTAATACCAAACCTGAGACCCTTCCTATAACATGAGATGGGATATCCAACTCCTTCCCATTCCAATCCTGAGACCCTTCCGATAGCAGAGATGTGATATCTCAATGCTTATACCAAACCTGAGACCCTTCCTAAGGCTTGAGATGTCATATACAACTCCTTCCCATTCCAATCCTGAGACCCTTCCTATAGCATGAGATGTGATATCTCAATGCTTATACCAAATCTGAGACCCTTCCTATAGCATGAGATGTGATATCCAAATCCTTCCCATTCCAATCCTGAGACCCTTCCTATAGCATGAGATGTGATATCTCAATGCTTATACCAAACCTGAGAGCCTACCTATAGCATGAGATGTGATATCCAAGTCCATCCCATTCCAATCCTTAGACCCTTCCTACAGCATGCGATGTGATATCTCAATGATTCTAATACCAAACCAGAGACCCGTCCTTTAACATGAGATGGGATATCCAACTCCTTCCCATTCCAATCCTGAGCCACTCCTGATAGCAGAGATGTGATATCTCAATGCTTATACCAAACCTGAGACCCTTCCTATAACATGAGATGTGATATCCAACTCCTTCCCGTTCCAAACCTGAGACACTTCCTATAGCATATGTGATATCCAACTCCTTCCCATTCCAAACATGAGACCCTTACTATAGCATGAGATGTGATATATCAATGCTTTTAATACCAAACCTGAGATCCTTCCTATGACATGAGATGTGATATCCAAATCCTTCCCATTCCAATCCTGAGACCCTTCCTATAGCAAGAGATGTGATATCCAAATCCTTCCCATTCCAATCCTGAGACCCTTCCTATAACATGAGATGTGATATTCAACTCCTTCCCCTTCCAACCTGAGACACTTCCTATAGCATGGGAAGGGATATCCAACTCCTTCCCAATCCAATCCTGAGAACCTTCCGATAGCAGAGATGTGATATCTCAATGCTTATACCAAACCTGAGACCCTTCCTATGGCATGAGATGTGATATCCAACTCCTTGCCATTCAAATCCTGAGACCCTTCCTATAGCATGAGATGTGATATCTCAATGCTTCTACCAAACCTGAGACCCTTCCTTTAGCATGAGATGTGATATCCAAATCCTTCACATTCCAATCCTGAGACCCTTCCTATAGCATGAGATGTGATATCTCAATGCTTCTAATACCAAACCTGAGATCCTTCCTATAACATGAGATGTGATATCCAATTCCTTCCCATTCCAAACCTGAGACCCTTCCTATTGGATGAGATGTGATATCCAACTCCTTCCCATTCCAACCCTGAGACCCTTCCTATACCATGAGATGTGATATCTCAATGCTTCTAATACCAAACCTGGGAACCGTCCTATAACATGAGATGTGATATCTCAATGTTTCTAATAAAAAACCTGAGACCCTTCCTATAACATGAGATGTGATATCCAATTCCTTCCCATTCCAAACCTGAGACCCTTCCTTTTGGATGAGATGTGATATCCAAATCCTTCCCCTTCCAAACCTGAGACCCTTCCTTTAGCATGAGATGTGATATCCAAATACTTCCCATTCCAATCCTAAAACCCTTCCTATAGCATGAGATGTGATATCTCAATGTTTCTAATAAAAAACCTGAGACCCTTCCTATAGCAAGAGATGTGATATCCAAATCCTTCCCATTCCAATCCTGAGACCCTTCCTGTATATAACATGAGATGTGATATCCAACTCCTTCCCATTCCAACCTGAGACCCTTCCTATAGCATGAGATGTGATATCCAACTCCTTACCATTCAAATCCTGAGACCCTCCCTATAACAAGAGATGTCATATCCAACTCCTTCCCATTCCAAACCTGAGACCCTTCCTATAACATGAGATGTGATATCCAACTCCTTCCCATTCCAAACCTGAGACCCTTCCGATAGCATGAGATGTGATATCTCAATGCTTCAAAAACCAAACATGAGAACCATCCTATAACATGAGATGTGAAATCCAAATCCTTCCCTTCCCAAACCTGAGACTCTTCCTATAGCATGAGATGTGATATCTCAATGCTTCTACCAAACCTGAAACCCTTCCTATAGCATGAGATGTGATATCCAACTCCTTCCCATTCCAATCCTGAGACACACCCTATAGCATGAGATGTGATATCACAATGCTTCTAATACCAAACCTGAGACCCGTCCTATAACATGAGATGTGATATCCAAATCCTTCCCCTTCCAAACCTGAGACCCTTCCTTTAGCATGAGATGTGATATATAGCTCCTCCCATTCCAATCCTGAGACCCTTCCGATAGCAGAGATGTGACATTTCAATGCTTATACCAAACCTGAGACCCTTCCCATAGCATGAGATGTGATATCCAACTCCTTCCCATTCCAATCCTGAGACCCTTCCTATAGCATGAGATGTGATATCTCAATGCTTCTAATACCAAACCTGAGATCCTTCCTATAACATGAGATGTGATATCCAACTCCTTCCCATTCCAATCCCGAGACCCTTCCTATAGCATGAGATGTGATATCTCAATGCTTCTAATACCAAACCTAAGGTCCTTCCTATAACATGAGATGTGACATCCAAATCCTTCCCATTCCAAACCTGAGACCCTCCCTTTAGCATGAGATGTGATATCCAACTCCTTCCCATTCCAATCCTGATACCCTTCTGATAGCATGAGATCTGATATCTCAATGCCTCTAATACCAAACCTGAGATCCTACCTCTAACATGAAATGTGATATCCAACTCCTTCCTTTTCCAAACCTGAGACCCTTCCTACAGCATGAGATGTGATATCCAAGTCCTTCCCATTCCAATCCTGAGACCCTTCCTATAAAATGAGATGTGATATCCAACTCCTTCTATTCCAACCTGAGACCCTTCCTATAGCATGAGATGGGATATCCAACTCCTTCCAAATCCAATCCTGATACCCTTCCGATAGCATGAGATGTGATATACCAATGCTTCTACAAAACCTGAGACCCATACCATGGCATGAGATGTGATATCAAACTCCCGTCCTATACCATGAGACTTGATATCTCAATGCTTCTAATACCAAACCTGAGACCGGTCCAATAACATGAGATGTGATATCCAAATCCTTCCCCTTCCAAACCTTAGACCCTTCCTTTATCATGAGATGTGATATCCAAGTCCTTCCCATTCCATTCCTGAGACCCTTCCTATAGCATGAGATGTGATATCTCAATGCTTCTAATACCAAACCTGAGACCCTTCCTATAACATGAGATGTGATATCCAAGTCCTTCCCATTCCAATCCTGAGACCCTTCCTATAGCATGAGATGTGATATCTCAATGCTTCTAATACCAAACCTGAGACCCTTCCTATAACATGAATTATGATATCCAAATCCTTCCCATTCCAATCCTGAGACCCTTCCGATAGCAGAGATGTGATATCTCAATGCTTATACCAAACCTAAGACCCTTCCGATAGCATGAGATGTGATATCTCAATGCTTCTAATACCAAACCTGAGATCCTTCCAATAACATGAGATGTGATATCCAACTCCTTCCCATTCCAATCCCGAGACCCTTCCTATAGCATGAGATGTGATATCTCAATGCTTCTAATACCAAACCTAAGGTCCTTCCTATAACATGAGATGTGATATCCAAATCCTTCCCATTCCAAACCTGAGACCCTCCCTTTAGCATGAGATGTGATATCCAACTCCTTCCCCTTCCAAACCTGAGACCCTTCCTTTAGCATGAGATGTGATATCCAGCTCCTCCCATTCCAATCCTGAGACCCTTCCGATAGCAGAGATGTGATATTTCAATGCTTATACCAAACCTGAGACCCTTCCCATAGCATGAGATGTGATATCCAGCTCCTCCCATTCCAATCCTGAGACCCTTCCGATAGCAGAGATGTGATATTTCAATGCTTATACCAAACCTGAGACCCTTCCCATAGCATGAGATGTGATATCCAACTCCTTCCCATTCCAATCCTGAGACCCTTCCTATAGCATGAGATGTGATATCTCAATGCTTCTAATACCAAACCTGAGATCCTTCCTATAACATGAGATGTGATATCCAACTCCTTCCCATTCCAATCCCGAGACCCTTCCTATAGCATGAGATGTGATATCTCAATGCTTCTAATACCAAACCTAAGGTCCTTCCTATAACGTGAGATGTGATATCCAAATCCTTCCCATTCCAAACCTGAGACCCTCCCTTTAGCATGAGATGTGATATCCAACTCCTTCCCATTCCAATCCTGATACCCTTCTGATAGCATGAGATGTGATATCTCAATGCCTCTAATACCAAACTTGAGATCCTACCTCTAACATGAAATGTGATATCCAACTCCTTCCTTTTCCAAACCTGAGACCCTTCCTACAGCATGAGATGTGATATCCAAGTCCTTCCCATTCCAATCCTGAGACCCTTCCTATAACATGAGATGTGATATCCAACTCCTTCTATTCCAACCTGAGACCCTTCCTATAGCATGAGATGGGATATCCAACTCCTTCCAAATCCAATCCTGATACCCTTCCGATAGCATGAGATGTGATATCCCAATGCTTCTACAAAACCTGAGACCGATACCATGGCATGAGATGTGATATCAAACTCCCGTCCTATACCATGAGACTTGATATCTCAATGCTTCTAATACCAAACCTGAGACCGGTCCAATAACATGAGATGTGATATCCAAATCCTTCCCCTTCCAAACCTTAGACCCTTCCTTTATCATGAGATGTGATATCCAAGTCCTTCCCATTCCATTCCTGAGACCCTTCCTATAGCATGAGATGTGATATCTCAATGCTTCTAATACCAAACCTGAGACCCTTCCTATAACATGAGATGTGATATCCAAGTCCTTCCCATTCCAATCCTGAGACCCTTCCTATAGCATGAGATGTGATATCTCAATGCTTCTAATACCAAACCTGAGACCCTTCCTATAACATGAATTGTGATATCCAAATCCTTCCCATTCCAATCCTGAGACCCTTCCGATAGCAGAGATGTGATATCTCAATGCTTATACCAAACCTAAGACCCTTCCGATAGCATGAGATGTGATATCTCAATGCTTCTAATACCAAACCTGAGACCGGTCCAATAACATGAGATGTGATATCCAAATCCTTCCCCTTCCAAACCTTAGACCATCCCTTTAGCATGAGATTTGATATCCAACTCCTTCCCATTCCAATCCTGAGACCCTTCTGATGGCATGAGATGTGATATCTCAATGCCTCTAAAACCAAACCTGAGATCCTACCTCTAACATGAAATGTGATATCCAACTCCTTCCCCTTCCAACCCTGAGAGCCTTCCTATATAATGAGATGTGATATCCAAGTCCTTCCCATTCCAATCCTGAGACCCTTCCTATAACATGAGATGTGATATCCAACTCCTTCCCATTCCAATCATGAGACCCTTCCTATAGCTTGAGATGTGATATCCAACTCCTTCTCATTCCAATTCTGAGACCCGTCCTATACCATGAGACTTGATATCTCAATGCTTCAAATACCAAACCTGAGACCGGTCCTATAACATGAGATGTGATACCCAACTCCTTCCCTTTCCAATCCTGATACCCTTCTGATAGCATGAGATGTGATATCTCAATGCCTCTAATACCAAACCTGAGATCCTACCTCTAACATGAAATGTGATATCCAACTCCTTCCTTTTCCAAACCTGAGACCCTTCCTACAGCATGAGATGTGATATCCAAGTCCTTCCCATTCCAATCCTGAGACCCTTCCTATAACATGAGATGTGATATCCAACTCCTTCTATTCCAACCTGAGACCCTTCCCATAGCATGAGATGGGATATCCAACTCCTTCCAAATCCAATCCTGATACCCTTCCGATAGCATGAGATGTGATATCCCAATGCTTCTACAAAACCTGAGACCCATACCATGGCATGAGATGTGATATCAAACTCCCGTCCTATACCATGAGACTTGATATCTCAATGCTTCTAATACCAAACCTGAGACCGGTCCAATAACATGAGATGTGATATCCAAATCCTTCCCCTTCCAAACCTTAGACCCTTCCTTTATCATGAGATGTGATATCCAAGTCCTTCCCATTCCATTCCTGAGACCCTTCCTATAGCATGAGATGTGATATCTCAATGCTTCTAATACCAAACCTGAGACCCTTCCTATAACATGAGATGTGATATCCAAGTCCTTCCCATTCCAATCCTGAGACCCTTCCTATAGCATGAGATGTGATATCTCATTGCTTCTAATACCAAACCTGAGACCCTTCCTATAACATGAATTGTGATATCCAAATCCTTCCCATTCCAATCCTGAGACCCTTCCGATAGCAGAGATGTGATATCTCAATGCTTATACCAAACCTAAGACCCTTCCGATAGCATGAGATGTGATATCTCAATGCTTCTAATACCAAACCTGAGACCGGTCCAATAACATGAGATGGAATATCCAAATCCTTCCCCTTCCAAACCTTAGACCATCCCTTTAGCATGAGATTTGATATCCAACTCCTTCCCATTCCAATCCTGAGACCCTTCTGATGGCATGAGATGTGATATCTCAATGCCTCTAAAACCAAACCTGAGATCCTACCTCTAACATGAAATGTGATATCCAACTCCTTCCCCTTCCAACCCTGAGAGCCTTCCTATAGAATGAGATGTGATATCCAAGTCCTTCCCATTCCAATCCTGAGACCCTTCCTATAACATGAGATGTGATATCCAACTCCTTCCCATTCCAATCATGAGACCCTTCCTATAGCTTGAGATGTGATATCCAACTCCTTCTCATTCCAATTCTGAGACCCGTCCTATACCATGAGACTTGATATCTCAATGCTTCAAATACCAAACCTGAGACCGGTCCTATAACATGAGATGTGATACCCAAATCCGTCCCCTTCCAAACCTTAGACCCTTCCTATAGCATGAGATGTGATATCTCATTGCTTCTAATACCAAACCTGAGACCCTTCCTATAACGAGATGGGATATCCAACTCCTTCCCATTCCAATCCTGAGACCCTTCAGATAGCAGAGATGTGATATCCAACTCCTTCCCATTCCAAAATTGAGACCCTTCCTATAGCATGAGATGTTATAATTTAATGCTTCTAAAACCAAACCTGAGAACCATCCTATAACATGTGAAATCCAAATCCTTCCCTTTCCAAACCTGAGACCCTTCCGATAGCATGAGATGTGATATCTCAATGCTTCTAAAACCAAACATGAGAACCATCCTATAACATGAGATGTGAAATCCAAATCCTTCCCTTTCCAAACCTGAGACCCTTCCTATAGCTTGAGATGAAATATCAAACTCCTTCCCATTCCAATCCTGAGATAGCTTGAGATGTGATATCCAACTCCATCCCATTCCAATCCTGAGACCCTTCCGATAGCATGAGATGTGATAGCTCAATGCTTCTAATATCAAAACTGAGACCCTCCCTATAGTATGAGATGTGAATTCTAAGTCCTTACCATTCCTATCCTGAGACCCTTCCGATAGCAGAGATGTGATATCTCAATGCTTATACCAAACCTGATGACCCTTCCTATGGCATTAGATGTGATATCCAACTCCTTCCCATTCCAATCCTGAGTTCCTTCCTATAGCATGAGATGTGATATCTCAATGCTTCTATCAAACCTGATACCCTTCCTTTAGCATGAGAGGTGATATTCAACTCCTGCCCATTCCAATCCTGAGACCCTTCCTATATCATGAGACGTGATATCCAACTCCTTCCCATTCCAATCCTGAGACTCCTCCTATAGCATGAGATGTGATATCTCAATGCTTCTAATACCAGACCTGGGACCGGTCCTATAACATGAGATATGATATCCAAATCCTTCCCCTTCCAAACCTGAGACCCTTCCTATAGCAAGAGATGTGATATCCAATTCCTTCCCATTCCAATCCTGAGACCCTTCCTATAACGAGATGTGATATCCAACTCCTTCCCATTCCAACCTGAGACCCTTCCTGTAGCATGAGAAGGGAGATCCAACTCCTTCCCATTCCAATCCTGAGACCCTTCCTATACCATGAGATGTGATATCTCAATGCTTCTAATACCAAACCTGGGACCCGTCCTATAACATGAGATATGTCCTATAACATGAGATATGATATCCAAATCCTTCCCCTTCCAAACCTGAGACCCTTCCTTTAGCATGAGATGTGATATCCAAATCTTTCCCATTCTAATACTGAAACCCTTCCTATAGCATGAGATGTCATATCTCAATGTTTCTAATAGAAAACCTGAGACCCTTCCTATAGCAAGAGATGTGATATCCAAATCCTTCCCATTTCAATCTTGAGACCCTTCCTATAACATGAGATGTGATATCCAACTCCTACCCATTCCAACCTGAGACCCTTCCTATAGCATGAGAAGGGATATCCAATTCCTTCCCAATCCAATCCTTAGACCCTTCCGATAGCAGAGATGTGATATCTCAATGCTTATACCAAACCTGAGACCCTTCCTTTAGCATGAGATGTGATATCCAAATGCTTCACATTCCAATCCTGAGACCCTTCCTATAGCATGAGATGTGATATCTCAATGCTTCTAATACAAAACCTGAGATCCTTCCTATAACATGAGATGTGATATCCAAGTCCTTCCCATTCCAATCCTGAGACCCTTCCTATAACATGAGATGTGATATCCAACTCCTTCTACTCCAACCTGAGACCCTTCCTATAGCATGAGATGGGATATCCAACTCCTTCCAAATCCAATCCTGATACCCTTCCAATAGCATGAGATGTGATATCCCAATGCTTCTACAAAACCTGAGACCCATACCATGGCATGAGATGTGATATCAAACTCCCGTCCTATACCATGAGACTTGATATCTCAATGCTTCTAATACCAAACCTGAGACCGGTCCAATAACATGAGATGTGATATCCAAATCCTTCCCCTTCCAAACCTTAGACCCTTCCTTTATCATGAGATGTGATATCCAAGTCCTTCCCATTCCATTCCTGAGACCCTTAATATAGCATGAGATGTGATATCTCAATGCTTCTAATACCAAACCTGAGACCCTTCCTATAACATGAGATGTGATATCCAAATCCTTCCCATTCCAATCCTGAGACCCTTCCGATAGCAGAGATGTGATATCTCAATGCTTATACCAAACCTGAGACCCTTCCGATAGCATGAGATGTGATATCTCAATGCTTCTAATACCAAACCTCAGATCCTTCCAATAACATGAGATGTGATGTCCAAATCCTTCCCCTTCCAAACCTTAGACCCTCCCTTTAGCATGAGATGTGATATCCAACTCCTTCCCATTCCAATCCTGAGACCCTTCTGATGGCATGAGATGTCATATCTCAATGCCTCTAATACCAAACCTGAGATCCTACCTCTAACATGAGATGTGATATCAAACTCCTTCCCATTCCAAACCTGAGACCCTTCAGATAGCATGAGATGTGATATTTCAATGCTTCTAAAACCAAACATGAGAACCATCCTATAACATGAGATGTGAAATCCAAATCATTCCCATTCCAAACCTGAGACCCTTCCTATAGCATGAGATGTTATAGTTTAATGCTTCTAAAACCAAACCTGAGAACCATCCTATAACATGTGAAATCCAAATCCTTCCCTTTCCAAACCTGAGACCCTTCCGATAGCATGAGATGTGATATCTCAATGCTTCTAAAACCAAACATGAGAACCATCCTATAACATGAGATGTGAAATCCAAATCCTTCCCTTTCCAAACCTGAGACCCTTCCTATAGCTTGAGATGAAATATCAAACTCCTTCCCATTCCAATCCTGAGACCCTTCCGATAGCATGAGATGTGATAGCTCAATGCTTCTAATATCAAAACTGAGACCCTCCCTATAGTATGAGATGTGAATTCTAAGTCCTTACCATTCCTATCCTGAGACCCTTCCGATAGCAGAGATGTGATATCTCAATGCTTATACCAAACCTGATGACCCTTCCTATGGCATTAGATGTGATATCCAACTCCTTCCCATTCCAATCCTGAGTTCCTTCCTATAGCATGAGATGTGATATCTCAATGCTTCTATCAAACCTGATACCCTTCCTTTAGCATGAGAGGTGATATTCAACTCCTGCCCATTCCAATCCTGAGACTCCTCCTATAGCATGAGATGTGATATCTCAATGCTTCTAATACCAGACCTGGGACCGGTCCTATAACATGAGATATGATATCCAAATCCTTCCCCTTCCAAACCTGAGACCCTTCCTATAGCAAGAGATGTGATATCCAATTCCTTCCCATTCCAATCCTGAGACCCTTCCTATAACGAGATGTGATATCCAACTCCTTCCCATTCCAACCTGAGACCCTTCCTGTAGCATGAGAAGGGAGATCCAACTCCTTCCCATTCCAATCCTGAGACCCTTCCTATACCATGAGATGTGATATCTCAATGCTTCTAATACCAAACCTGGGACCCGTCCTATAACATGAGATATGTCCTATAACATGAGATATGATATCCAAATCCTTCCCCTTCCAAACCTGAGACCCTTCCTTTAGCATGAGATGTGATATCCAAATCCTTCCCATTCCAATACTGAAACCCTTCCTATAGCATGAGATGTCATATCTCAATGTTTCTAATAGAAAACCTGAGACCCTTCCTATAGCAAGAGATGTGATATCCAAATCCTTCCCATTTCAATCTTGAGACCCTTCCTATAACATGAGATGTGATATCCAACTCCTACCCATTCCAACCTGAGACCCTTCCTATAGCATGAGAAGGGATATCCAATTCCTTCCCAATCCAATCCTTAGACCCTTCCGATAGCAGAGATGTGATATCTCAATGCTTATACCAAACCTGAGACCCTTCCTTTAGCATGAGATGTGATATCCAAATGCTTCACATTCCAATCCTGAGACCCTTCCTATAGCATGAGATGTGATATCTCAATGCTTCTAATACAAAACCTGAGATCCTTCCTATAACATGAGATGTGATATCCAAGTCCTTCCCATTCCAATCCTGAGACCCTTCCTATAACATGAGATGTGATATCCAACTCCTTCTACTCCAACCTGAGACCCTTCCTATAGCATGAGATGGGATATCCAACTCCTTCAAAATCCAATCCTGATACCCTTCCAATAGCATGAGATGTGATATCCCAATGCTTCTACAAAACCTGAGACCCATACCATGGCATGAGATGTGATATCAAACTCCCGTCCTATACGATGAGACTTGATATCTCAATGCTTCTAATACCAAACCTGAGACCGGTCCAATAACATGAGATGTGATATCCAAATCCTTCCCCTTCCAAACCTTAGACCCTTCCTTTATCATGAGATGTGATATCCAAGTCCTTCCCATTCCATTCCTGAGACCCTTAATATAGCATGAGATGTGATATCTCAATGCTTCTAATACCAAACCTGAGACCCTTCCTATAACATGAGATGTGATATCCAAATCCTTCCCATTCCAATCCTGAGACCCTTCCGATAGCAGAGATGTGATATCTCAATGCTTATACCAAACCTGAGACCCTTCCGATAGCATGAGATGTGATATCTCAATGCTTCTAATACCAAACCTCAGATCCTTCCAATAACATGAGATGTGATGTCCAAATCCTTCCCCTTCCAAACCTTAGACCCTCCCTTTAGCATGAGATGTGATATCCAACTCCTTCCCATTCCAATCCTGAGACCCTTCTGATGGCATGAGATGTCATATCTCAATGCCTCTAATACCAAACCTGAGATCCTACCTCTAACATGAGATGTGATATCAAACTCCTTCCCATTCCAAACCTGAGACCCTTCAGATAGCATGAGATGTGATATTTCAATGCTTCTAAAACCAAACATGAGAACCATCCTATAACATGAGATGTGAAATCCAAATCATTCCCATTCCAAACATGAGGCCCTTCCTATAGCTTGAGATGTGATATCAAACTCCTTCCCATTCAATGTGATATCCAACTCCTTCCCATTCCAATCCTGGGACCCTTCCTATACCATGAGATGTGACAGTTCAATGCTTCTAATACCAAACCTGAGA